>NW_020799101.1:29901488-29986570 GCF_003259725.1 Athene cunicularia | reverse complement strand
CGGGGGGGGGGGGGGGGCAGGAAGAGGGGCAGAGAGAGAGAGAGAGAGCCCTTTCTTCTCCCCTTTGATTTATACCCACTTTCCTTGGGTCCGTCCCCTAGGTCGACCCTCAGACCTACATATCCCATGTACAGGGAGGGGTAAGGTGTTTCATGGGATGATGTCACTAGCATGATCATGACAGCCCTCGTTAGCATATTGAGGGGTGTCAACTTTAATATGCATTTCGTGGATAATGAAGCAAAGTTCGTTCACCGGACACATGGCCCTTGAAATCTGCCCAGGTGCCCCAGGGCAGAGCCGTCCCATCTCCACAGGGCTCTCTCCCCCAGATACATCGGGCAGCCTTATCAGCTTCGGCCTCCACAGAAAGCACCCTGTGACTCATAGTTTTATCTTGGGAGTGTTTGAGGCAAATCTTCAATCAGCCTCAACTTTTGCTTTCCCAGGCTGTTTGTCTTAGTTTTTCACAGACCTGGTTGCTCGGCTCTCACAGAAGGCATCTTCAGAAAGATACTGGAGTTATTTTTAAGGCAAACTGCAACAGAATGTAGCCCATATAACTAAGGACAAAGATTCTTTCTTCATGTTTTGGGACTTGCTGCTTTTGTTTTTGTAGTATTTTCCAGAGCCCATAAATTCTAGCTGACATGTACCACTTGTCAGTCCAATCTGCATAAAAATTATGAAAATGTGACTTGTTGCATTTATATTTACTGATGGGGTTTCCTTCAGATGAAACGTATAATAAAATCCTGTTAATGTGTGTATAGCAGAAGTGTAAAGAGAGTAAAGCATTATTCTGCTTTGTCTTCCAGTGGCTTTGAAACGTATGCTGAACTTCAATGTTCCTCCTGTTAAAAACAGCACAGGAGAACCAGTATGGAAGGTAAGAACTATTTGAACAGGAATAGGAGAATTTTACAGTGTTCAAAAAGGTTCAGATTTTCAAATTTTAAGGAAGTTGAGTATCTTCTCCATGTTCTTAACTTGTATAAAATATTTTTTCCTGTGTGCAATGAATATACAGAATTGAATATCAGAATTGCTGAGAAAAATACATATTTGAGATGTTGGCTGCTTGATGACACAGTGACTGATTCCCTAGGCAATATTTTAATGAGCAGCTGAGGAGGACGTTTTTGAAATACACTTAAGTCTCATTGATAGCTGTTGGCAGAAACTTACATGATGCCTTACAGGTGAACTCACAGAGTTAGAAAGAAGCCCATAGAAAGGGAAGAGCTATTGATAGCCTTAAATTTAGGACAACTGAGCTCGTTACCTTTATTAGCTTTAAAAAGTAAGTAATTTGTGAGAAGTTTTTGCTAACACAAAGCATATATTCTGTCTCTTCATCCATTCTGTTGTCTTTTTGCCAATTCCCTTTTTTCCTCTCTGCTTCTCCTTTTGCTTTCTCCCAAATGCAGTCAGAGAAATTCTGCACTTCCAATAACAAATTTCTGACAGCAGATTCCTGTTTGACTGACACTTTTCAGTAGATGGAAGTGATTAACTGATTTTCCTTTATCACTGAGTTCTTTTCATTCTTTCTTATTTTTTGTTTTTGTATTAGTAAGCACAAATGGAAGACCATGACAGATTAATGATGTATAATGAATTGGTAAATGTTTAGCACTTTTCAGTTTAGGACAGTACTTCCTCAAACCTGAATTCCTGTATCCACTGTATCCTGTATTCTGCTGTATCCACTTTTTACACCACTTTGTAAAAAGATGTGTATCTATTTCAGGTTCTCATTTATGACAGATTTGGCCAAGATATAATCTCACCTTTGCTCTCAGTGAAAGAGCTGAGAGATATGGGGATCACTTTGCATCTGTAAGTAAAAAAATTGGGATTTTTTTTTTTGCCAAAATAACTTTATTTAATATTCCCTCAGAATTGTAAACAAAAACATTGAAAAACATTTAATGAATAACTAGTAAAATAAAGATTATACCCTTTCTTGTTTCTAAAATCAGGTGGTATTATTCAGAATCATGGAGTGGAAAGGTCATTCCAAACACAGTTCAGTAGGATTTTTTACTAAATAGAGCGGCCCCTGCTCAAAAATAAGAATTAAGTAAGTGTTTTGGGGAATCTATAATTCCCTCTGTATTCATATACCTTGAAATTATTTTGGCACAAACTGTTTCATGGGACTGTGCATATTCTCTGCTAGTTGTATTGCACATAGATTATAATTGTTTGTTGTCAAAGATAAAGAATCTTTAAGTATTATTTTAAGAGATTTCCCATTTCTCTTTCTCCAGATTACATTTATTTAATCATTGTCATTCCTTAGCTGTGGTTACAGTCATGGAGGATCTCTGAAAATACTTTTTTGTTTTTAAAGTTTATTAACTCTTACTAACTGAAGGCTAGAAATGGAAACACAGTTTAACACGTTGATATATCGTCAGAAAAGTGAGAGAAACATGTAAGCACCTTGCCTGTCTTTGTTTTAATGAGCAGAAAAGACATGTTTAATAGTATGAGATGTGCAGGGTTTTTTGTTATCATGTCAACAATTAATATTTGGTATATGAACTTTGTGGATGCAGTATTTTACCTTCCTCTGAATGGATTAATCTATTTTTGAAGACTTGCAAAGTCTTTTCTCAAACTTTTAATAAACTTCAGAGACCTCTATTAACATATTCAGCCAAATATTATACAAATATGATTTTGCTATTTTTTCATGTTTTGTTCTTGCTAAAATCTAGATGGTATATGGAGAAATTGTAGGAAATTAAACGTGTCTGTATGAATAAATAATTTCTTTAACTTCTATAATTTTCCACAAATCAGAGAAGGAACACTTTAGAGCTTTATTTTTTCTTCTTTGCAGGCTTTTGCATTCAGATCGGGATGCTATTCCAGATGTTCCAGCTGTTTACTTTGTAATGCCAACAGAAGAAAATATTGACAGAATGTGCCAGGTAACTTCTGTGCTTAATGTTTCAAATGAGCAGACGCAACAGAGGTAGAGTGTATGAAGTAATCCTGCACTCACTGGAGCGTGACCATTCTATATCTAGTTCTTGTGCGTGTTTCAACACCTTTGCTAGGACTTTTTTATAATTTAGCACATACTTTGCATAAAAATATTACCCAAAAGTTTTACATGCAAATTTTTTTGTTTGGTTTTTTTTCCTAGAAAAAAAATAGGTTTTGCAGAAAGTAGGTAAATGTGTCTTCTGTGTTTCAGAGAGACAGTTTTGGGAGTGAAAAGACAAGAGGCAGTGGGCACAAATCGAAATACGGGCAAAACTCTGCTTTGAGCCAGGGGGTTGGACTAGGCTAATCTCAGTTTTTCACATGCTCTGGGGGGAATTGATGGAAGGTTGACATCTTCACCAAAGGAAGGAAGAAGAGCAAAGGGTACTTTTGATTGGTGGTAAGGTGTGGAGTAGTTGTTGCTATCTGGTACCTTAACTTTAATTTCCTAGGTTTTTCAGTTCTGTTTTAGGTTTGTTATATCTAGTTATGTAGTCAAAAACTGTGTACAGGGCTGTACAAACTAGCAGTTTACTTTCAAAAATTTAGTCTGACTGTGGATGATTGCAACATCATGTAGTAAAAGCAAGAATGTTTTATATTAGTACTTATTCAGGAAAAAGATTGTGGTTTTCCTTCTTTTAGGATCTTCGAAACCAGCTTTATGAATCTTATTATTTAAACTTTATTTCTGCCATTTCAAGAAGTAAACTGGAAGATATTGCAAATGCTGCCATAGGTGCTAATGCAGTAACTCAAGTGGCTAAGGTAAGAAAACCCCACAGTCTCTAATGTTAAAGACATTACCTTTACAGGTGTTACTGCATTCTTACATGACCACATCAGTGCCATACACAGCTTTTCTGACTGAATCATGAACAAAATAAATGTTTAGCTAGATTCAATGTCAGGCATAGATTTACTGAGGGGAAAAAAGGGAATCTGTAGTCATCTCACTAATGCAGCTTATTACTGTGCTTCATCTTAGTCAAAAGCCCAAATGCTGCAAGACCTTTGTGTTAAATGATAAGAGGGAAAATACAGTGGTTACAGAGTATTCCTGATCTCATCAGCTCAGTGTGTGCATCCAGTACATATATAATGGGTTGGGGGTTTTAGCTCCTAAATACATGAAAGACTCAGTGTGAGTGCAGTTGTCATTTTAAAAATAGGCAGTGTAATGTAGAGGTGAATGTTTTATACATAGACAATATTATTCAGTACTCTCCTATACGTTTATGATTTAAAGGCAGGTGTCAGGTATGTACCCTTTTATTTTTGTTGAACACCTGTACCAAAATCGGCTAATTATTAAATAATTATTTTCATATATACTTAAATACATTCACTTTTTGTCACTCCTGTTAGGGAGTACTACGGGCATGAGAGAAAGAAACTGTTGTGAAATGAAATGAAAGCTATTAGTATTGTTTAAGCCTTTAAGCAGGAGTAAGTTGGTGTAGCACTGTGAAATACTTTCTTAAATCTATTTTTCTGTTGTGATGTCCCATTAACAGTTTATGCTATAGAGAGGTTTATTTTATTTCCTGAATGTACAGATACATTGCAGAAAAATTAGAATTTGTGAGCTATAATCTCTGATTGTGTAGATACTGCCCTCTTTCCTCTCTCCTGCCTGAGCGTTCAGCACTGTTTATGTTGTAGTCCTTCATATCCTTCATATTAATAAAAATTAAACCCATAATGTCCTCCATATGTGTTTTTTCAGTGATGACTGGCTTCTAAAAATTTGTCCACAGCAATACTTGAAGTTGGACTTCAAGTATGTCAGCACTTTTTGGTTGCTCTGATGTTTTGTGTTACCACTCAATCCTTACACAGGCTTTGTAATTCATACATTATATCTTGCATTTCTTTCTTTTAACAGGTAGTTCTGTAAATGGTTCAAAAAGAAGTAGCAATAAATCACAGATAGGTGTTTTTATGCTTCACTCTGGACTGTTCTGACCATGATTTCTTGGTTTCTAGGTGTTTGATCAGTATCTTAATTTTATTACTTTAGAAGATGACATGTTCGTATTGTGTAACCAAAACAAAGAACTTGTTTCATATCGTGGTAAGTAAAAGTTTTATAAAAATTATACCAGAATGTCTAAGTTGAAATTTAATTTTGAAGTTGTAGCTAATGCTAAGCAATGATTTTATTTTGCTTTGATCTGCTCAGAATTCAGGATAATCTGTTAGTTGTGTAGTTTAAAGTCATGAAGGAAACAAGTTCTTTGATATTAATTTCAGCATCTTTACTACATGGTATTGTAATATTGAAAAATAATTACATACTTTGAGATAACAAATTTAATAAAGCAAAACTGCAGTATAGACATATATGGATAGTAGGGCTTTTTATAGATGGAATAATATAAGAAAAATTTCATATTGTTTACACATGTAAATAAACACTGGGTGCTGCTGTATTTAGGCACCACTATTCACATCATCACTTCTGCAGTTCCTAAGGAATTGAGTATTTTTTTCCTGTGTGAATGGTCAGTTGGGAAGTTTCTGCAAGGAATGCAAACATATATACTAGTTGTCATAATTGTCCACATGATTTTCCTCCCTCCTTTGATCTGATTTTTGTGCTCCCTGATCTATTTAATACGCTAAATCAACAGAGAACTATCACTCTACCTCTTCTGTCCCTCTTAGTTGGCTAGCTATTACAGGGTAGATTGTCTTGCTGCCCCTGCTGTACTTCTCCCTCATCTTCTCCTCCTTTTACATCAGAACCAGTAATCTTGGAGCTGCAGAGTGTTTGTTCATTGACTCATTCCATAGAAAATACCAGCTTATTTGTGTGATCTACAAATCTGGTGCAAGGGAAGCAGCAGAAGTGTGTAAGTCAGAGGCAAGATAGCCCTTTTTTAGCCACAGCTCCTCATTAATTTAGTCACAGTGTCTACACATGGTGTCACACGGTTAATTCCTGATTTATTTGGATGCACAGAATACTCACTAGTGACCAGATAGAGGTGAAAAGTCTCTGTATGCCTAACATTTAGGCAATAATTGTTTCCTCTCTCACCCAATTTTCAGAGTCGTTACCTTTCTTTAAAAATGGATGCATAATAGTGAGTTCTTTCTCACACCGGATTGATTCCATTGTCAGAATGAAGGGCATTTTTGTTTGAAAAGCAGACTTTTTTTTTAACTAAAACGTGCTGTTAAGTGTTTTAGTAATGTTTTGTGATGTGTATGTAAAGACACCTGACCAGCTCTCTTAAGATTCCTGCTAGCTAACAAAGAATTTGAATTAAAAAGATAGAAAATGTTTTGCACTCATCAGAAATTCACCACCCAACACATGGTTTCACAGTTTGTTTAAACCAATCTAGAAGTGGGCAGTTCCCAAAAGCTGATCAAACGGAAATCTAAATTCCCATAGAGAGGGATTAGTTTTCCATTAGAGCACTGAGTTGATCCACCTCACTGTGTGAGTTCTAGATCTGACACAAGCAGGCAGTAGGGATGCAGGGGCAAAGAAAAAGTAGTCTTCTTTGCCTTGGAGAGTAACCCTAGCAGAAAACTGCCAGTTTATATAGTTTCATAATCTACATAAATTAATATAAATCTGATGGTGATGAAAGATGGCTGCTGTTCTTGCAGCAGGACTGCCATGTGTGGCCACACATATAGCTGAATGGTTGAACTAAGATCAATAAAAGGCTTTCACCGACAGAAAGGAGATAACATACTCTCTGTCCATGTAGTAATGGACAAGAAGTGATGAGCTTAAATTGCAACAAAAAAGTTTCCAGTCCGATATTAGGAGCACTTGATAACATTAAAGACTGAAATATTAGAATGGATTACCTATAAACATTATGGTATTTTTATGACTGGGAAGCTTTGGGAATTCTTTTAGACACAGAAATAATATGAGTTTGACTCATCTTTGGGCAAGAGGACTGACTCAGGCTCCCTCTGGTTCTGTTTTTCTATGGCTGTGTAGAAGTGTCCTTGTTTTGGCTGGAACAGAGTTAATTTTCTTCCTAGTAGCTGGTACAGTGCTGTGTTTTAGATTTAGTGCGAGAATAAGGTTGGTTAACACACAGCTGTTTTAGTTGTGATTAAGTAGTGCTTATCCTAAGTCAAGGATTTTTCAGTTTCCCATGCTCAGCCAGCAAGCAGGGGCACAAGGAGCTGGGAGGGAGCATGGCCAGGACAGCTGACCCGAACTAGCTGAAGGGATATTCCATACCACAGGACGTCATGCTCAGTATATGAATGGGGAGGAGTTGGGCTTCAGGGAGGCTCGCTGCTCAGGCCTCAGTCAGTGAGTGGTGAGCAATTGCATTGTCCATCACTTGTCTTTCCTTGGGTTTTATTTCTCTCTCTCTTTTTATTAGATTCCTTTTCATTACTATTATTATATTTTTATTATCATTGTTATTATTTTAGTTTAGTTATTAAACCATTCTTATGTCAACCCATTTACTTCTACTTTTTTTCCAATTCTGAGAGTGGGGAGGAGTGAGCAAGCAGTTGTATGGTGCTTTAGTTGCTGGCTGGGGTTAAACCAGAAGGAAGAGTAAATGGGTAATACTGGTATAAATCTGATCATCCTGGCATCCTGTTTGATGCTATTGGAATGCTTCTTTACCAAATTTGGATCAATTTTATAAAACAAAAAAATGTAGGAGACCTAGGCTTACTTTTCTGTAATAGGTGTATCCCCCATAAGTGTGTTACAGTGGAGAGAGAGGAATATATAGAAAACATGATAGAACATTTTACTGAAAGATTATTAATGGAGTTTCTCAAAGGTTGACCTAAGGAGCAGTAATACTGAGTATTTGTGTTGATTGCAATGGTACAAACAAAATGAATATGCTCATAAAATGTGCATGTTACACAAAATTAGAAGGCAAACTGAGAGACTTATTAGTTGGAGGTAACTACAGAAAGATAGCCCCAGTTAATTTCAAAGCTTTTTATTACAGAAAAATACAGATATTGGAAACAGTCTGCCGTTCTTAATGCTGATATTTCAGAAACTTGAACTCAAAATAAAAAATTGCTAAGGGGCGCACTTCTATTGCTGCTGCCATTTTAGCAGTCTAGTAGAAACTTTGACTTACTAAGATAGCTGCTGATAGGAATATAATCCCTCTAAAGTTCTTACAGGACAAAAGCTGGGGAAAAAAATCACTTTAAAGTCGGAGAATTATGATTATGACTGGCCATGCATAAATTTAGGATGGAAGGCTTTTTAATATTCAGAGCTTTGACGTTCATTTTTTGAAGAAAGAGTATAAGACAGGTAATTATGTGAGAAATTTTTAAAGGTAAAATAAAATGAATGAGGATAGGATTTATGGCATGAATCCTAAGGCAGTGCTTGTCTTGAGAACTGTGGTAAGATTAGGTTTGATGTTTCCTCTTGGCTATTATATACTTGTCAGTGTTAGTTATTTAATAGAAATGTTGCTATGTGTCTCTTGTTCTGACCTAAGTATGTGAGGGAAATCTTTCTATCTGTAGTGTGAAATGTTTTAGAACTTGGGAATTATCCCTAACCTGGAGACTGAGAGTAAATTTATTAAAAAAACTTTTAAAAGGAAAAGGAATCTCCTTTACAAGAGATGGGATTTAGAATCTTTAAATATAGATAGCTGCATACTGTAATTCTCTTTAAATTACACAAGTAATTCTTGTGGGGTTTATATCTGAAAAATGGTTTCCAAGTGGATGGCCATTTCTGTTCTGTAACATGGTTTTCTAGGAGGTCTTTTAATAGTGCAATACTAACAATCCAGAATTTAGAGTATACATTGTTAGAGATAATTGGAAAAGATTGTGTAGTGTTTGACCTTATACAGTGGGCAGTAATTAAGTTCTCCCAATTTTTTGCTGAAAGACAGAACAAACTAATGGATATGCTAAGAGGGGCATTTCTGGATTTGATCTCTTGTGTAACAAAAGCTGTTGGCTATTATCAGCTGTTAGGTAAGAAGAGGATTGCTTTCTCAGTATTAAAGTGGCATAAACTACGTTAACCTTATTCTTCTTTTCCACACTGTTTTAGCTATTAACCGACCAGATATAACAGACACAGAAATGGAAACTATAATGGACACTATTGTTGATAGTCTCTTCTGTTTTTTTGTTACACTTGGTAAGTTTTCAAATTCTAGCATATTTTCCATATATTTTCCTTTTAGAAGAGATCCATGTTCAATGAGATACTTAGAAGTTTAGTGATTTCCTGTAGCAAATTAAAAGCAGAGTTAGATCTGTGGCAGAAATCTTAATGGTTCACAGGGTGGGTTAATGATCTTGCTCGAATTCCTGTTCTACATCACTGCAAAAGACAGTAAAGACTGTCCTACATGGGAGTTGAGTCTTAGTCTTTGGTATCAGTGGGAGAAGAATACTGAAATGCAAAGGTTTGGATTCACCGTTTTTATAAAATACCAGTTTGCAATGAAGATCAGTAGTACTTTGAGTTTGGATTGGTAGCTTTCAAAAAAATACCAAAAAACTACAGAAAAAGAAGAAAGAAAACCCTCACACAGACCTTACAAAGATCTAACTGAAATAACTCAAGGAGTAGGAAGAGATATTAAATTTACTTTAGTGTGAGTTTTCTTGATGCTTAGCTTATACATTTTTCCTAATGATGACATTTAATCTAAGTTCTCACTGAAGTCAGTCAGTCTGTATTGACATTCCTACAAGGGGAGCTGAGGATTGCTATGGGACAGTCTGTTCAAGAGACATTCCCTTGCACCTACTGAGTTCCTTCTTTCAAGTGTTAGCATGATACAAATTAAATCTCTTTTACTCAGTCACTTAAATGCTGTGGTATTGGAATGTTCATATTAATACAGATAAGTGAGAAACAGTAGCTAAAGATTTTGAAAGCTGAATCCTGAAAGCCAATGGAAAATGTGCTTTTGAAAATATAATAACATTACCTTGCAGTGAGTTGTAACCGATACATTGTAGTGGTGCTATAGTACTTACTATTACTGTTTTCAAGGGACTTCGAACCTCTTGAAAGTAACTTTTAATGCTTCTATATGAGATAATTTATTCCATCCACAGTACTTTAGCTGTCTTTGTAGTGTACACGATACTTCTTATCAATTCCTGTATGAGTTATTAACTTACTTTTGTGAAACATTATTTATATTTTTATATAACATTTTTTGTTTCATAAAGACTGCAAGAGACAAATTTAACATGTTGGTATTGTCCACTCGAAAAATATAATCTCAGAATGTTACTAAAAATTTGTTTTTTGAATAGTACACTGACTTACAATCTGAAAATTATAATGCAAATTATAATAATGCAAGTCAATATATCTTTTATTAGGAGCTATTCCTATAATCAGATGCTCAAGAGGAACTGCAGCTGAAATGGTGGCAGTGGTAAGAAACTATTTTCTAAACAAATATCTTTGTTTAAAAACTTCCTAACACCTTGTTTACTTTTCTCAATACTAGGCAGAGATCTAGTGTCATTGTATCCTTTTTCTTGTGAAGAAAATAAAGCTGGAAAGGAGATATACCAGTTTTCCTTTCTGATTTTAGTTCCACAGGTCTCATCTGTAGAAATTGTAATATTATGGAATCAGCTGATTAGAAAATTACACATGAATAATCACTCTTAATCTAGAGTTTATCAAGATTTTCTGACAGGCAGCATAATTACAACTGTTAAGCTCTATCTACACACAGTTTAAAAAGTGGCTGTCTGGCCTGGGCTTTTCTGTGTGTCTTACTGAGAAATTTTTATCTATTTTGCTAGGAAACCCCGTTAAGTACGTTTCTTCTATATCAAATTAAAATTACACTGAACTTGATCATCAAGTAGGGATGAAATTACCAAACTAAATCACAATTAAAAATCCCTACAGCACTGTCTTCAGTAGGAGTCAGTGTGCTACTTTTCTTCCATCTTCCTCACATCTTTGTCAGTGAAGCCTTAATGCTGATTAAACCTAGAGCATTCAGTGTGCATTCGTTCATATTGAGGGTAATATAATTTTTATGAAACAGTGTGGCAGTGTCTGACAGCCCAGTTTGCTGCTCCTGCTGTGTTTCCCTCTTGGTGTTTCCTACTGGTATTTTCTATGTACATGTTTAGGGAGAGGGTGCTGATTGCCTGGGAGAAGATTAATGGACATAAAAAGAACGTCTTCTGTATAGTGCTGGATATAGGTATAAATGCTGGAGGGAGAAAACAGAAGGAAGAGATTTCTTTCTTTTTTGTGTATCGTGGACCTAGACTTCCTGTAGCTAAGACATTTATAAACTACAGAAACAGCACAACAGATCTTTAAATGTTGGTCATATTAAGAGGTTAGGGAACCATTGGTTTGTTAAAAACTGTTCTGTTTTTTCCCCCCTCAGAAATTAGATAAGAAGCTCAGAGAGAATCTAAGAGATGCCAGAAACAGTCTTTTTACAGGTGACACACTTGGAGCTGGCCAGTTCAGGTATGGTATTAGTAACAACTATGTATTTTTATTTTTCATATTTCAGTTGTCTTAAATGACTCATTAGGATAAGTCACCACTGTACTGAAAACTGTATTTGCAAGAATTTGGTTCAAATTCTATAGTAAAAGAATTTAGGGAGTTTTCCAATCTCTTAGCATAGCTAGTTTGAAAACTTTTATAGCTAGTAAGTGAGCAATCCTAGGACAGTGAGACAGAAATTATTTAATGAACCACGTAATTTTGTTCACTCTCTAAACTCAGCAAGAACCAAGCTCCTGCAAATACACTCAATTTACAGGACCAGGATATGCAGTTGGATGTCTGAACATACCTGTTAGCAACCTTTAGTCCATTAAAAAGAAAGAAATAACCCATTTTCTCACTTGTAAGCACTGCTAACAGTTGTAGTTATATCAAAAACAAGTGTTTCTCAGCTGATCCCTATATGTACCAGAGGAGGACTGTTTGAGGACTACCACTTGGATATTTAGGTATTTAAGGACTGTGAAGTAATGACCATTTGAATCCTTTGAGGGGAAAGAGGGGTGAGAAAAGACGTTGTGGATGCTTGCATGTATCTAATAATGTGTTCTCAGTAGCCTCCTGCTTATACAGTTGCCTGCAGGTAGTTTAATACTCCACAGGCTGCCTTAGCAAAGTGTATTACAGGAGTTTACACTGTACATGAAAAGATGAGGAGATGTATTGGGAAAACTAGATGAAGGAAACAGTTGTGATCTCCTAGCTGGATATAAAATAGTCATACTTTTATCTCAAATTAAGAGCAGAACTTGGATAAAAGACAGAAAAAACATCAAGGGTGGCAAAATGGAATGAGATTAAAAGGTGTTAGGAGAGAGAATAGCTGTGAAATACCGCTTCCTCATAGGAACTGAATTGTAACCACTGTTTTTCCTTCAGAGGGATTATTTTCCTGATAGCATAGCATCATTACCTTAAAAAACTCAAAGGAAAGGGAAACATGGGAACTTTTAACCAGTTAAATTGCTTCAGATCTTTATTTTGGTTTTCAGAATCAGGTGACTAAGAGTATTGAGATTATATATCTGTATGAAAATACTTACTGCATGGAAATCCAAAGCATGGAATTAACATGCTTTTACTATGTTCAAATACGCTGTAATTTAGCCATCGCATTTACTGTAGGTTTAATGTGCTTAAGGGAAATGGTTGCAATAATGTTCTGTCAATTCACAGCCTTCCTAGCTTCGCTATACATTTTTCATGTAGCCATAACCCAAGACATTTAGGCATGTCTGCATTCTTTTTACACAAAATTGAGTACTGATGAAATTGCCACAATGCGTCTCAGAAATTAATGATTTTTTCTTTATAAATTTCATATACAAGCAAAGAGAAAAGTGAAATTAAACACTCTTGGAAGAGAGATTTTATATTTGACGTTTATAATGGGGAATAAAGTCAAATGTTACCCACTCAGACAGTTGGTTGGAACTCAAATGTGTATCCACACACAGAGATAATAATTAATACGTAAAAGGCTAGTTACTGTTTAATGGTTTGACTACTTCTCAATATTTATGCATTGGTAATTTCTCTTAGTACAAAATAAAATAATCTTTTTATCATTACTAAGAGAGCGATTCATGGAATTTCTGGCAGTGATCAGCCCCAGGTGCTTTTGGGAAGGCTGGAGGAACTCTGCATAGTCAGTTTGGCTTTAACTTGAAATACAGTGTAAAGGTGGCTGATATCACTCAGGATGTTAAATGTTTAAAGTACTAATACAGTGTCATCTTTTCAGCTTCCAAAGGCCCCTATTAGTCCTTGTTGACAGAAACATAGATTTAGCAACTCCTCTACATCATACTTGGACATACCAAGCTTTAGTGCATGATGTTCTGGTAAGAATAAATCTGATTTTGTTACCAAAACTATTTTTTCACTCAGTTTGTTACTAAACACCAAATTCTCTCTTAATCCAAAATCTGTTTTGTCTGTTTTATTTGGGAGTTGTTTAGTAAAAAACAACTTGGAAACTTTTCTCGAGAAGGTTTATTTACAATAACTTCTAAAATGGTTAAAAAGTAGAAATCTTGATATTATGAAAAAATAGATAATTCAGCAGTCCTAGCTTTTTCATCAGTAGTTCATGATCTTTTCTGTTATATAAACTGCAGACTTCATTAAGTGCAATTCGGTTTTGAAAAATAAATGCTGTTAATGAGTTTTTAAACCACTTTTAGTTTGAATTTCTAAAAATACCTATTTCTGGTTTTCTCCACAAGGTGGTGTAGGTGTTCAGTATAGAGATACCAAGTGGTACATGACCTTACTGTGAGAAATCTAAAATAGACTTTTTTAATAACTTTTTGGAAATCCAGATAGCTTTAAACAACTTTTATTTCCTCAAGTTTATTTTATAAAACCAGGAGTAGAAGTGTACTTGAATAAAAGTAAATACTATTCACCTAGGATTTATGCATTTCGTACATAGTCATGGAGTAAATAATAAAAGATAATATGAGTAAGAATAATTGCTATCTGGACACTTTTATATGGTAGAGTTAGTTATGCAAATCATTTCAATATCTAGCTT
This sequence comes from Athene cunicularia, assembly GCF_003259725.1. NCBI lineage: Eukaryota > Metazoa > Chordata > Aves > Strigiformes > Strigidae > Athene > Athene cunicularia. The sequence goes on along the minus strand of NW_020799101.1, from coordinate 29,972,513 downwards.
TGAGAAATATTTTGGTTTTCTTATTGAGACTGTTAGAGGAATTTGTAAAATATGTACATGCACATATGTGTTTGTATACAGAGTTGGTTGTGAATTGTATAGTCATAAATACAGTGTTATCCAGAAACTTGCATTGCTACGATGAAAATATTCTAGCAGTAATGGGAATTTTTAGAACACTTTTCTATTGTACGTAAATCATTCCTTATGAAAAGTCTCTTCCCCTAGAGCTTAAGGATGATTTTTACAAATAAACTTTTTTTGGCCTGATTTCTTTAGGAAAGTCATACATGAAAAAAACACGGTTTGCACTGTGTTTTCTCCAATAACTGTTGAACTGGCTAGAGACTTACAATTAGAAGTACTGAATTTTTACAGATTTCTTTTGAAAATCAGTGAAAGAATAGGGGATGAAAACCCAGATTTGAATTTTTACAGGGGTAAACTATTGCACAAGGTCTACACTTATTTTGTCTTGTTACCTGCCAACTACTTAACCAGCAAATGCTCATTTACTGGATAGTAAATCCCTGCAAAGCTCCCTGTACTTGCCTCCTACTCACAGCTGCCAGGTAGGGAAGGTAGTGTCAAATGGTCTCAGGCATGTGTGGGAGTAGGACTTTGGTGCATCAGGATGCAGAGGGATTAAAGATGTAGTGAAAGTTGAGGACAACTAGTGCTACAAATATGGAGGGGTGTTAGAATAACACTGGAAGAATGATTTGAGGATCTGTACTGCATCAGGCTTTGGTAGTTTCTCTGGAATAACTTGTTAAATGTTGCATCTAATTTTTGACTGAGCCGATAGGATTATGAATTTGTCTGGTGAAATTGTAACCAAGTGGCCTGTGATTCCATGTCAAGGGCAAAACTTTAATTTCAAAACCAGTCAAGTTATTCACCTTAGACAAGCACGCCAGGTTCTTCACGTACCGATCATATTTCATGAAATAACCGCAGTAGCCTTTTAAAAGGCCATATATTGTAACCATGAAAGTGTTACCAAGGTGATGATTATGTAAACTGTACTTTCAGTAAAATTGTTTTTCATTTAAGCTCTCAGTTACAATAGTCCAGGAATTTTGTGCGGTGTTGAACTAAATGTTAACCCAGCCACAAAGTTGTGTACTGCATCCATCTAAAATTGTGATTTCTACACATAAACAGGCTTGTATGAAGAGATTCCCATTTCTAAATAAAAAAACCTTTCAGGAGTAGATACAGAAAAATGGGAGGCATGGATAGAAAGCCTTATCAAGAGAGAATGGGGAGGTGAAAGGAAGAACTCTTAATCAATAAGAATAATTTTGGTAAAACAACTTGTAGATGCCAAAACTAACTTGGAAACTCAGGTCACTGCTGAGTTAGATTGAGCCAAAACGTAGATCTTCATTAAAAATTACAGCTGAATTTGCAATCATTTTTTCTTTCTTTGAAGTCTTTATTGAACATATGTACTTGAAAAATACTCTTTTTTTGCTGAAACATTAAACATGTCTTGTAAGATGAGGTTTGTGCTCATTGACTGCGTGTGTTTCCTTTGGGTAGATACTTGGTTTTGTTTCTATTCTGGTATGAATCATTCATAGTATTACATTTTAAGTGTGAACTCTGCCAAGGGATAACTAGAAACAGTTAAAAATTTTATTTGACAGTTTCACTTACAGTGTTCTGTATACGGTAATGAATATAATAAAGTGGAGCTTTATTTCTGGAAAAAATATCTATTCTAAGATTCATGACAGATTCTGTATAGTTGAAGATTTGACTCTATCATTACTTGCCAAGCAAAGAGCACCTTTGAAATTTTAAATGTTCTTGAAAAGGGTTAGAATAAAGTCAGCAAGTAGAGTACTGCTGAAAACCAGAGGGAATATGTTTGCTGCAGAAAATAAAGAGCTGTCCTTTGCAAAATTAATTGGGAAAAGAACCAGAGGACATACAGGGAGCAGTGTGGTGACATATTATGTGAGCAGAACTGTGCAATCTAGCAAAAAGATGTAGTTTCTAGGTTCATGCATCTGTGGAAGAAGTAAAGCTATACGGAGAAATAGCAACTTTATTGCAAACTGTTGCTTTATCCTGCACTCACTATTTCACTAGCATACAAAAAAATAGGGAAGAAGCTGTGAAGGTGTAAGTAGTCCTTGTGGATATTCCTGTTGCTGATGTCATGAGCTTCTTTGCAGCTTTGATACATTTGCTGTAGTTGTGTAAGTGAAATTCAGCCTTGGAAACATTTTTTGTCTGCAACACAGAAACTTTTATCCTTTCACGTTTTGGCCAGTTGTTAGAGCTCAGTTGTTGCTAAATAATTTATTTTCTATACAGAAAACAGTGTTCAGAATTCAGTGTCAGAAGATTAGCTGCATGTGAGACAGTCAGATGTCTTTGCTTAACATTTATTGCCTTGTTTGGTGTTTTTTTCAGTAAGTGTGAGTAATTCTGGAATTCTTACACTGCTGTTGTTATTATCTAGTTAGTTGTAAACCATTTCCTGCCCCCTTATGAAATGGTAATAAATAGCTATGTTAATATTTTTTTTAGAAATACTCTAGAACATAATCGATTGAGTATAACAGTGATTAAATAATTAAAAACTGTCAAATATTTACATAAGATTCCTCTTTTAATAGGATTTTCATTTGAATAGAGTTAACTTGGAAGAATCAACAGGAATGGAAAGTTCTCCAGCAGGTGCTAGACCTAAGAAAAAAAATAAGAAGTCCTATGATTTAACTACATCTGACAAATTCTGGCAAAAACATAAGGGCAGGTAAGCTGTATAGATACAGAGTTTATATTAATTCAGTCAATATAAATTCTAAGGCTTCTTCATATTAGTTCTATTTTTAAGCTTGGAAAATATTTTTGAAGGGGTTTTTTTTAAGGAATGATCATTTTGAATATCCATTGTCCATATTAATTGTATATTAGCTTTTTGTTACAGAGGACAAAATTGTTCTTCTCAAAATTATATTAAAATACTGAAAGCAATGAATATATCTTTGAAAGTTTAAGTAAACCTACAGTAAGATGTTATTATTTTCACCGATTTGATACTGCTGCATGAGTTGTGTATTGATATTTCTGAAAGTGTTTTCATGATCATCTTGATCGTGAAACGTGTCTGGTTCTAGTGTTTCAGTTTGCATTAGGCTCAGTTAAATCAACAGAGTTTTGCCTTAGTCCTTTTCCAGAGGTAGCTGAGTCTGTTCAGCAAGAACTGGAATCCTACAGAGCCCAAGAAGATGAAGTCAAAAGACTTAAAAGTATCATGGTAAGTTTTATCACCTATACATGCTTTATGTAAAGCATAATAGGACTTGGAGAGATGCTTAGTCCACCCTTGTCACCCCACACAAAAATTATCAGCACATGCTGAATTTTAGGCATAATACAATCTTAAAAGTAGGACTAGAAGTACCATATTTCATGAGAAGGTTCTATTTCTTGTGTTTATTGGCGTTACATTTATATAACTTACATAATAATTATAAAACACAGTGCAGAATTTAATACCATTATGAGAAAATGGTTTCTGAATGTACTGACTGTATTTGCATGTGTGATCTTTGCATTTATTATGACTACTTTTATTCCTCTTCCCAAACCATTCCCCAAAACCAAGGGTATAGAAGGGGAGGATGAAGGAGCGATAAGTATGCTTTCTGATAATACAGCTAAGCTAACTTCAGCTGTCAGGTAAGTAATCAATAATGCATTATTGTTTAATTAATTGGGAACCATTTCTAATTCTTTCTGTAATTTCTCTTTTAATATCCTTTGAAATAAATAGCTTTAAAAGTAGACTGTTCAGCTCAGTGATAAAGTTTAAGTGCCGTATAATTCTGATAAAATTTAATGCATGTCCTTATCATGTCCTTACATGTGTAACATCCACAGCATATGTGTGTGAGCCCTACACATGACTTTGGAGTGTTTTCTCAGCAAATCTGAATAATCCAAGTGCATCATAGATTTATCTACTTGCTTTTGCACAGTGTGTAATTAATTACATTTTGATTAATGTGGTTACTGTAACATCTGTTGACAAGATTATAGACGTTAAGAACTCTGCATGAGAAATTTACTCCTGCTTTTGCGACCTAGCTACCATGGATGACACTCAAAAACTGAGATTTAGACTTGTTTCTCATTGTAAATCTGTTTTTCGATCCACTGGTGCCTTGGAGAAGGGAGATGTTCAGTTTACTGCATTTCACTAAGACCCCAGTCGGAAGGAAGAAGCAATGATAATTACTCTCAGGAGATGGGGTGATATGCCCAGTGTGCTGTGAAATCCAGTGTGTGTCTGCATTAGTCATCTTTTTGTGAGTCTGAAAAGTGATTTTGTATGCCAAGCCCTGGTTAGAATTTGACTGGATTTACAAAGGATGTGTGATGGATTAGACAGTTTCAAAAAAGTGAACAAATGTTTCCAGGCTCCCCCTATAAAGTTTTAAAGTTTTATACTTCTCAGGATGCTAGTTTTCAGGTTGAGGCAGCAAGATATGAAAGTGACAAGCATCAAAAGCTTTAAACTGGTAGCAAAAAAAAAATCATATGATTAAAGCTTCATCAGAAAGTTTTACTGTTCAGTTAGCCTCTGTATGACTGTTTTATGTAATCTGGCATTATAAAGGAAAATCTTGTCTCCCTCTAGAAAAGTGTATAACACAGTAAAGTCTGATATTGCGGTATTTTGACTCTAGGATTATGCTGAGTTCAGATACCTTAACGGCCTTGCATTTAGGCATGTTTCTGCTGGAAGAATTAAACTAGTCTTTGCTATTTCTTTGTCCATCATGTGAAGGGTATCTTCTTCCTGCTAGTAGTTGATGGACAACAAAACACAAAGCCTAGTTTAAGTCTTAGGCTTTACAATATCTAGAAAACTTAAAGATATCTATTAGTAATTAAAAACCAGAGGTTCTAACATAGAGCATTACCTGTCTTTTTTTTTTTTCTTTCTTTTTTTTAAATGCAGTCCTTTACAAACACAGTACTAGTCTCCTTCTAGCTATGTCATTAATGACCAATCATCATAAGTAACATTGATTTTATAATTGCTTAAAGGAGGAAAGAAAGTATGGTTACTTAACTTCATGGTTCTTCAGGACATGCAGTCAGAGTCATTAAGTGCCTTCTCATCCGCTTATTAAACTGAGTAAGACACTGACTGCCTGGGGTGCTTTTGGATATGAAAGTGTATAGACCCTGAGCAGTCTTTTATACATGTGATGCCCAAGTGCCAGCAGTGCAAATCATGTAGGTCGCAACACCTTAAGTAATAAATTTTATAAGAAGTAAGCTTAACTATTCAGTTTCCCATTTCACAGAAGAAAATATTTCAGTTATGAATCCTGTATAGAGAATTCATAGTAGATTATTTGTTTAGGTAAGCAGGGCATATATCTGATCTTGATCGCAAGCTTTCAATAGAAATATTAAATTACCCACATTATGTGTATTTTTTTGCTAGTCAGTGTAAAAACCTGTTTTACTGCTTTACATGTGGATAACATCCTTCTGTTAATGAGAGTCATTACATCTATACTTTGTAATTTTTTAGTTCAAATCCTACTGTATTCTATAATTTTAGATTTCAGTAATCTTTAACTTAAAGGTCCTTTCCAACCCAGACTGTTCTATGATTCTATAATTTTTTTTGTACCAACTGTATACTACATCATTCAAGTAACTGTGCAACTCAGCGGGTTAGTTTGTATTTAATCTCTTCAGCTCTCTTCCAGAACTTCTAGAAAAGAAGAGGCTCATTGATCTTCATACAAATGTTGCGACAGCCGTTTTGGAGCATATAAAGGTATGATTGGTCTCCAACTTCAGTTACCTATCAGTAGTGCTCCTTACCTGGAGAAATGTATTTCAGCAGGTGAAGTAAGATAAGAAAGAGAGTCTTCTCAGTTATGCTACCTTTTACAGAAGTCACTGTATAACATTTACTTAGTGATGAAGGGTGAGTGAGAATGAATTTTGAATACCTCTGCATGGAAAACAAAGTAAACATATCAAATTTTTTTCTCATCAGAATTTGCTAGTATACTCTTATCTTTTATTATGATGGCCACAACCTTTATTGTTTATGATAGAAGTGTTCTGTTTACTTTAGAGATGTGTCATGGGAAGTTATGACTTCAGTCTAAGCAATTTTCTGTTCAGTATGTGTTTACCAGAAGGGTACTCTTTACTGTTCACCAGTGAAAATGATACCTAGAGGAGTGGCAATAATGATGCAAGTTACTAAACTGATTTTTCCATCAGAGCCTGTATTAGATGTCTTGTGCATAATTTAAGCTCTTCAGAAGGATGCTTGTCCCCTTTCCCGTTTAAGTCTGCTGCTCTTGTATCAGAGAACTTGCAGACAGTTTCAGTATCAAGACCACAGTTACTACTAGGATGACTTGGAAGGTGCATCTGTTTTCAGAGTATAAGAACAGAAATTGTTGATGAGGCTTTCAGAAACACTGAAATTCTGGTTTTGAAAGTGATTCAAGCACCAAGCGTTACTGAAAATCAATTGTTAGAAAATTTTACCCCATGCTATTTATAACTTGTGGAAGTTTTGAAGCTAACTTTAACATTTGTAAAGTGCATAAAATCTGTCCTCAGTTACTACAGCTACTGATTTTTTAAAGCTAAATACTATAAATGAATAAAGGATTCATTCTGGGTTACAATGAATAAATTTATTTTATATATTTATAAAGTTGGGGAAGAGGTATAAGTATGCCTCTCTTTGGCTTATTACTGTAGGGGCTAGTTTATGTGCTTTCGCAGTATTAGGCATGTCAGGTTTTATATATGGCTATTTAAAACATTAATACCATTGGAAAAAATAGAATTTGACAATGTAGATATTTTATTTGATGCCTTGTCTGTACATTTACTTTTCTAAGAAAGATACTGAGATGGTAATGGCAGGCCTTAGTAGTATTTTATATATTACTTGTTGGATGGAAGCCAGGTTGCAGACCAAGATGTGGAATGGTAATATCATTTTTGATTGCCAGTGTCCTCTTGGCAGTGGACTGGAGTCAGATGCACTTGTTTGTTCTCCATTAGGTGACAGTGACACACTTCTCTGACATCTAAAGGTGGAAGGAATTGCCTTAGGATCCCTCTGCTATAGCACTCTACTAGCCCTTGGGCTTTTTCCTCTGACAGGGAGCCTGCTATTAGAGGGTTCCCAGGGAGTGGTGATCCATTTCTCTATAAATGGTTCTTAATTCTGGTATTGCAAAGTGCTCAGGCTCCTTACCTTCTTATTGTATAGCTCTCAAAGCAGATTGTGAGACAAATGGGCATGCAGTTTCTTCAATATATTGATGATATGTGCATCTGTATCATCTTTTGATTTGGAAAGAATCATTTCATCTCCAGATATTTAGGAAACTATCTTAAACTCAAACTAATGCAGAAGTAACATGTTTTTTTCTGTTGGAAAAGCCTTTTCACTGACTGAATGTAAAGTTTCTTCCAAATTGCATTGTCCTGTCCATTTTCTCTCTTTTCACTCTCCAGTGTTACAAAAAGTATCTTTCTGTCTTGAGCTGCGGAATTTTATGTGCAGGATGATATGCTACCTAATGGATTCCTCAAAAATGCTCTCAAAAAGGGTAATATCTCAGTAATATCTCAGCCAGTACTTTTTAAAGAAATTCTGATGACACCTTGAGGCTGTGGTTAATACGTTTTATATACAGTTAAATAATTAAACCAAATTAGGATAAGAGATAATTTTTTTGGCAAGTGCCCAGGTCATGAGGAGCTAGTGAGGCACCATACTCTTCTTCAGGTTACTATATTTTCACTTTTAAAATAAACTGGAAGCACATTCATACTTTAAAATAGACTGATTGTCTATTATGTTTTTTTACTGCATTAAGTATTTGAGCATTTTTCTTCACTACATATATGAGAATCGGTGCAAAGAACGCTACGAGACCTGCTTTAGCTATACTGAGTGAATTTAATTTTTCTTGTGGTCTTATGTTCAGTTTACAGCTGCTTTCCACATTCTCTTGGATCATTTTCTAAGGCACAGCAAGAGGAAACCAGAAATTAATCACATACTTAGGGGATTCTGGCAGTTTTCTGGCATATCTAAGTGTTTAGAGAAATGATGGAAAGAATGCATTACTTTTTTCACTAAGTGAACCATCAAGTGTTTATTGTCAGTGCTTAGAACAAATGCATCCTCGTTTTGCATTGATTGTTTTTTCTCTGAAGAAACTAAAGGACTGTACCCAACAGATAACGGATTTAGGACTAGAATTACAGATATCTTTCTAGCTGATTTAGAGTTTCAAGTAATGCTTATCATTGCATGTCATTCTAATATGAATAGGATTACTGGAGTATGTTAAATCGTGGCATATAAAAGGGTGTACATGTACACTTTTCTAATATTATTAACTGGAGCATAGGTAGATAAGATCTTGTCAGAATTCTATACATGTGACTATAAGTGGCAGATTTTTACGTGGATTGCTGTGTGTTTTAGATTACTTACACTCGTTTGGTTTAGGGTTGTTTTTAATTCCTATATAATTTTCTTATCACATATCTCTGACTTTGCTTGGTCTCAAGGCCTGATACTTTGAATGACTCCATTATTGGTATTGCCAATATGCCAATAGCCTTTCAAATTATCAAATTCAAGTTTCATAAAGGAATTCCACCATTTTAACTATTCTGTTTTAAAGGATGTTATATTTTTGTCTTACCACATGAACAGAAACGGTATGTGTTTGTGAAACATATATATTATGGTGGTCCAGGCTGTATTTCTATAGTTCAGAACCAATAATTGAGTAACTTTCCAGTAAACAATAGTTTTTTCTCAGTTTAGTTACAGTGACCTTTCTGGCATCATTCTGTGCAGTTCAGTCAAAGGGCACTGGCTGATCTACCATTTTCAGCCTTCTCCCAGAGTTTATCTTCCTCTCAATAGGAGCACACTATAATTACTGGACCAACCTCACTCGTTCTGGGGGCTGTTATTTGTCGTTGTTTTCTGTCAGTGTCTTTGAGAAAGTCCTCCCAGTAATTTCTTAGAAAATTTATTTTGTCCTGCATGTTCTCTCTCTCTCTAAAAGGAAGAGCCTTTGTACTGTAAAGAGGGTGGGAGAGCCTCCTACAAGTCCTTGCAAAAATTACCCTCTAAGAGGTTTCATTGGGTCCTGCTTCTACTTCCCTGCTTAAAAAAGGCAAAACAAGCTCAAGTGTAGCACCTTAACTGCAATAGAGATCCTGTCCCTGAATTGTGAGCCAGAAAGCTTTCTTGAATGAGATTGGTGTGGAACAAGATGTAATAGTAGGAAATCAAGAGCAAGAGGCAGGAAGGGGATAACTGTAAATGTAAATGCATCTTGACTTTATTATTTGTTTTTTACTATTATTTTTCTTCACCTGATTGCCAGTTTGGCACCCATAAGAAGCTCTTCTTTGCTGTCTTTTTTTGTTGAATCTACAGGATTGTTTAGCTCCTATTCCCCAGCTTTTCCTCTTGGCATGTCTGTGAGTTTGCCATTGAGTGAGCAAAATTGCACTTACTTAAATTAAATGGGACATCTGCTTCTTATCAGCACTTCTTAAACAAGTTGGCTCTTCGGGAAGTAACTGTCTCATTGATGTGGCATATCTGGGAAATCTGTCAAAAGGTAACTAGTAGTGTTTAAGGCTATTCAGTAATCCACATAAAATTTGGTTAGGTGTCCATATAATTCCTACTGAACCAGTATTAAGAAGAATATTGTCCTAATTAGCATCTTTGCTAGTAATCTTCATTAGTTATCTAGTGAAAAAGTAGAGGAATAGACTCACTGTATTGATCCCTCTCTTTAGTTTGTGTTTTTGTCGCATCAGACAGATTTGAAATTTTATGTTGCTGCTTACCTCTGATTTCCCTATTGTGGACGGAAATAAAGGACCTGAAGTTCTAGGATTTTCAGTTCTTTTTTTTTTTTTTTTTTTTTTTTTTTAATTGTCCAAAATTTGTGAAGAGGGCGAGTGTACGTGTGCCATTAATGTTTCAGTTTGGGCTCAGAACTGTAGCAAATATATGCAACCAGTGAGTCTCCTTTGTTGCAGTTAGTCTGTTTTGTTTGGCAGTCTTAGTCAGTCGTAAAGTTGCTCATGGTTAAGAAGAATTTTACCTAGTTTGTGCTCCAAATAAGTTAACAACTATAAATCTTTTCTTAACAGTTGAAAGTATCTCATGTTTGAATTACATAATTTTATTTAAAAGTTGATACACAAATATAGTCAATTAGTGAGGGGGTTTTTATGTTGTACATTTTTACATGCCATCTGAATACATTTGTCCTAAACCGATCATCAGCTAAGATAATATGGGCATTGCCAAATTCAATAAGGTATTTATGTAATAAGATAAATTTTTCACATTTCAAGACAGTCCTTTGTTTGTTGGATGCCTTTTGTTTGCAAAAAATATTTTAAAAACACTGAATTTAGCTCCATGTAAGGAGGTACAAATGTAGTTTAAAAAGTGAGTGAATGTAATGGAAAGATTAGAAAAATTGTAGTAGTTCCTCTGCAGTTGTTTTACAGAATCACAGAATCCTTCAGGTTGGAAAAGACCCTTGGGATCACTGAGTCCAACCCTCAGCCCTACTCTACAAAGTTTTCCCCCACATCATATCCCCCAACATTGCATCTGAACAGCCCTTAAACACATCCAGGGACGGTGACTCCACCACCTCCCTGGGCAGCCTATTCCACTGTCTGACCACTCTTTCTGTGTTTTTTTTTTTTCCTAATGTCCAGTCTGAACCTCCCCTGTTGCAGTTTAAAGCCATTCCCCCTTGTTCTATCACTAATCACCTGTGAGAAGAGACCAGCACCAACCTCTCTACAATGTTCTTTCAGGGAGCTGTAGAGAGTGATGAGGTCTCCCCTCAGCCTTCTTCTCCTCAAACTAAACAGTCCCAGCTCCTTCAATCGCTCCTCACAGGATTTATTCTCCAGGCCCTTCACCAGCTTCGTTGCCCTCCTCTGCACTCGCTCCAGCACCTCGATATCTCTCATATTGAAGTGCCCAAAACTGGACACAACACTCCAGGTGTGGCCTCACCACTGCAGAGTACAGGGGCACTATCCCCTCCCTACTTCTGCTGATCACACTATTTCTAATACAAGCCAGGATGCCGTTGGCTTTCTTGGCCACCTGGGCACTCTGCTGGCTCATGTTCAGCTGCTTGTCAATTAGAACCCCCAGAGTCTTTTCTTCCAGACAGCTCTCCAGCCACACCTCCCCAAGGCTGTAGCGATGCCTGGGGTTGTTGTGGTCCAAGTGCAGGACCTGGCACTTGGCCTTGTTGAAGCTCATCCTGTTAACGTTGGCCCACCGATCCAATCTATCCAAGTCTCTCTGTAGAGCCTCACTATCCTCAGGCAGATTGACTCTCCCACTTAACTTGGTGTCATCTGTGAACTTACTGATGATACACTCTATTATAGAGTTTTATCTCTCTAGAAAGAGTTAAGGAAACTGTAACGCAGATAGTCTTCAAGATGCTGTAGATTTGAAGTCACAGAAGATGTCTGATGTGCCGGATACCAAATTGCATCTGAAGTAAGGACTTGGAAAAAGGCTGGTAGCTCAGTTTTATTCAGACTTCAAACTAGTGTAACAACCACTGATAATCACTTTGGCTAAATACAGGATTAATCCAAGGTTTTACAGCAGTGTAAATATCTAAATTTGTCTGGGACTACTCTTCTAACATGAGTTCAAGGTAAATATAGCTTGAAAGAAGCTCTAGCCCTTTTTTTGTCACTTCATATACCTTATATGCCATAGTCACTGTGACAAACAACAGAAGACATCCTCCTGCCCCTAAATAGAGCAACTGGTCATTTTTGAAGCACTCTTCATGGTAATTTACTTTATAGGCTGTAATTACAAGCTTCCATAAAGGCTTTAATAGAAGTTGCTGTTCTGTGAGTAGCTGTTCTTCAAAATGAGTTCAGTAGATGCTGAGTAAGAAATAGAAGTTCTTATATAGCTATATGCATCATAATAAGCTGGTTACCAAAGGCTTTTATTATTAAAATATTGTCATTTACCTCATCTTTTATTTTGTGTTCTAATCTCTAACTCATTTTTTATGAACTTACACTACTTAGAAGGTGAAATATCCTAATACCCTTAGGCTATAGAAGTACCTTTTTCTTTTTTTCTTCTTTTTTTTTCCTTTTTTTTCTCAGGGTGGTGAAATAACTGTTTTTTAAAATTCCATTTCCTTATTTGTGATCTCAGGAATAATTTTAGGAGAATCCAGAAACATGTGAATACCAGATTTGTAAAGTTTTTATGTTGCTGTCATTACCACAACCACTGCACTGGGTTAGAAGGTGCCATAGCAGTTTTTCATGCCTTGGCATTGTCAGGCAAAATTTCCTGAATCTTTTAACCAAAGAAAAGCCGCAGTGATTCTTGCCTTGCTCTGGCAATATCATTTCAGTCTCCCAATGGGTATGATGTCATGTCCCTGAAATACTTCCAAGGCAACAGGATGGAGATACTCTCTGCCAGTCTTCTCTTTGAACCAGTAAATACCTGAATTTGTCCAAACACCAGGTTTTAGTTACTGGATATTAAGGTTTTGTAAGCTGAATAGTTGTAACATTTGTTGTGAGGCTACATTTTAATGTTCAAATGCTCATAATGATCTGTTGTGTAACAGAAGTTTTTAAAATAAGTTCTGGAAGGCATTTTTCTATCTTTAAAGTTCACGACAAGATGGTCAAGAAGTGCAAAGCATGGCTGTTTGTGCAGATGTATTGCAATGCTGTCATCAGTTGCATGCCATGTGATGTCTTCCATAAAGCTTTTGCCTTATTAACTTTGTGCGGTCCCTGTGCCTTCCTCCCTAAAAAAGGGGTTTCACATCTTGGTCCACGTGTCATTCTATAATGAGACACTATTTTTCTAGTTAGCAAGATAATCTATTTATGAAGTCGTCCATCTTCAGTGTGAATGAATTATTGCAAGCCTTTGATCTGAGGTGGATAGTACCAACCCAAGTTGGCAGTTGCCAGCTTTTCTCTGGGATGATGCCTTAATGTATTTAGGAGTTTTTCACAGTTATGTGCATTGAGTAATTGCCTTGTTGACTGAGAGACTTGAAGTTTGGCATAAATTAGACATAATATTCACTTGACCATTATTTTTTCCTATTACAGCATAACACACTACATATGATGGCATGTAGTTTTCAGCTATGGTGAAACCATAGTTGAAAACAAAGCTCCTCTTCCAGTTTAGTATTTCCGTATCAGTCATCCCTTGCTTAACTTGCATTAATCAAGTCATTTTTAATAAGAGAATTACATAAGCGTCTATTTTCTGAGTTAAAAAGCATATTATAATGCGAACAGTAGTTATTTTTACGGAAAATTTATTTAAAAGTATTTTTTTTTAAAGTCGATAACTAAAACTATATACCTTTTAAAAGAGGAAATAAATATTCTTTTACAGTGTTAAGATGTTAACCCTAACACTTACTCTTAAACAGAGTCGAAAGCTGGATGTGTATTTTGAATATGAGGAAAAAATAATGAGCAAATCCACTCTGGATAAATCTCTTCTGGACATGATTTCTGACCCAGACGGTGAGTACTTTGATTCTGAACTTCTTATAAAATTTGTTAAGATATACAACAAATCTGTACCTGCTGGGACTTGAGGGTTGGTAAAGAGTTTGTGTGCAACCTGTGCAAGACTTGTAAAGAAAACAGCTTTTTACTGATTTTTAAGTAGCAGTCTAGGCAGTTTAGTATTTCAGTTAAGTAATATCCAAAATACTGGCAATTTTGCAGTTCCACTAAAATCCTTTCCTAACTCCTTGTTTCTGAAGATCAAAATATTTTAAATTTTGTGCTTCTCCAGTATTTATTAGTATGAATCGTGTGGTCTGAACAATACTGATTCTTTACAGTCCTACTGCACGTTTTATAACTCATACATACCTCACAAACAGAACAAAAAAAGGCATTACATGAAGTTTGGTTAGATCAAGACATTGTAATGTAGGTAACTCTTGTCAGTGTAAGGAAAATGATGGATGGGAGAAGGTGGAGAGAAGGGAAACGAGACGTAAACTGGCCAGTTCACAGAGAGACTCACCTCAAATTTTGCATGCATTGACCCAGCTGTGGCACACCTGTTTTCATCATCTAAGAGCAATGCATCCCAGCTTCTGTTTCATATGTGGTTCATACATAACAAAGCTTTACACACTGGCTGATACTCAAATTCTCTGTTATCAGGAATCACTAGGGTTCTTTCTGTAAAAGGTTGAAACCGGAATGGATTCCCAGCCTGTCATAGTATCATAGCATCAGTTCTCGTTTCAACCTCTCACAACCTGAGGTATGTCGCAATCCTCTGCCATAATTTCAATACGATCTGATACCAGTTGGCTGGAACAAAATAACCTGCAGAGCAAGATTGTAAAACATATTATGACCACTGGCCTGTCTGCAGATTGGCAAGTATATTGGCAGACCTCAAGCAAGAGACCCAGGGTTCCTGCTCTTTTCTCAGTATGCTCTTTAAGAAAATGTTTTGTCACTGCATGCTTATGTGTGTAGTCTTATAGCTACATACTGGACATAGTGTCTACTTGGAGTTTGTATAATGATTCATATTTATAGAAAGAGTATATATAAATCCTGCTGACTTTAAAAAAATCTTTTATTAGTGTCTGTGCTATAGGATCAAAAGGCAGTAGAAAAAATAGGACACAGATGGTAGAGTCTGAGCTGAAATTTTTCAGATCTCATATTGGATCAGGTCTAGAAATGAACAGATTTTCAGAAAATCTAACGTAAAGCATCAACCTGTAATTCAGTATAGACCTTCATTGTTAATATGAAGCTAATAAGAATTGTATAATCTGTAGTTTCATTAAGTATCAGTACAAACTGGTCCTTTTCCATATTCAAAATTACTTTTTACCTGAATCCACATTTTCTGTGTTTTTAGATTGCAGTATAAAGCAGGCCTGATGTATCATATCAACATCCCTATTATCAAAGTTCCTGGATTTTACACAAGAGAAGGATTAGATTTCTAAGCTAGAGTTTTTATTCAGCTACATATTCAGGTGTTCACAGTAACATGTCAGCATTTCATATGTGTTGGCAAGGTTTAAGATAAGTTTATATAACAAAAGGATTTAGGTTAAATCACAACAATTATTTCTGGGCATGCTATCTTGTAGAACTGTCCAGCTTCCTATTGTGTGATTCACTGAGAAATACCAGCAGAAAATATTTTGAAGATAAAGGGCCAAAACTTCCAGTGTTTTCAGTGGTGAACTACTTGTTTGTATGTAGGGATACTTCTCTTGAGGACAATGGTATCTGTAAAGCTCTTCACAGAAGCACTTAGAGTTGACCACTTAACACTTCCAGGCTTCAGGCTCCCATTTCTTAATGTGTTGTACTAATCTACCACTCAGGGCTATTAGCTGCTTCCCAGTTAGGTGGATATTATTATATCCTGGAGTAGTGATAAAACAGAAGTTACTGGTTTTGCTTTGCTCTAGTAGTTAATCAGCAGCCCTAAAGGCTGCTTGCTGGGTTTTGAGTGGCAAGTAAAATTGTTCTGTTCGAGGCTGACCAAGTTGAGTTTTCTTCAGATCATTTGGAACTCCCCCTCTCTATGCTGTCACAGACTATAGCCTGGAAAAAAAGAGTGAACCTTTTACAGGCAACTCACCTAGGTCTTACAGCTGTTTATCACAGCTATGATTTACATTAGTTGTATGTCAAGAGTAAAGTACTTTTGCCAAACACAAGTGGTTTTCCTAACGTTTAGTAAAGTGTACACAATACAATAATAGATTTTTTTAAAGTGTATTATTTTTTAGTAAGACAGAATATCAGTTATACTCTTGTGTAAGTTAGACCCCTTATACTCCTATATACAAGCCTTCTATCTTTGTAGACATGGTAAATAGGCCCAGCGAGGGAAATGCTGTGGAGTGCCAGTGTATTCCAGCTGAAACAGAAACTCAGTCATGAGCAGAGTACTCAAAGTACAACAAGCTAGGAACTGGCAAGCTGGAAACCAATTTTCCAAGTCAGTTACAGAAACCAGTTAGTTACACTGTATATTTAGAATGTTTCAGTGTTTTTTTTTACCCAAGTGAACTCAAAGTGGATGTCTACTTTGAAAGCTGGATTTTGGTTTAGGTAATACAAAGCTTCTTCAGTTCTTGATCTTCTGGCATACTGGTATTTGCTAAACGTTAATAATACTTATTTCCCAGGAGAAATTGTACCAAGTCATAAATGTTCATCACGACAGTGCTTACTCTGAACTTCTGCCAAACAAAATATATGCTCACATATAAACAGAAGGATTAGATTAGATTAGATTATCCCCTGCTGACATGATCCACATTCCATAGTGGGGAACAAACAAAAAACAAACAAAAAAAAAATTCTTACAAGACATGAAAGTGCATTTTTCTAAATGTGCTTTATGTAAAGGTGTCAAGCTTTTTCAGTGAAATACTGGAATACAAAATCAAAATGTTTGTTTTGAGAAATTGTACTTCTGAAATCTGCGTTTGAAACCATGATCTTTACTAACAGTGATTATCTTCTAGAAAAAAGTAGATGGTGTTCAAAATCTGCTGTAGTAGGTTATAGCCATCATTTTGATCTGGCAGAGATGAATTTTGATTGCCATTGATAATGCTTCCCAAGAATTTGTAACTTTCTTCAACAAGTGGTGTGACAGGAGGTGAAATCCTTCCTGAAGGCATGTTAGAAGTTCAGGGGTTTTTTTACTGACCCAGTTCACATAAGTGCTTTCACAGCCCTCAAGTGTTTCCTCACAGTCAACTGCAGAGCTGCGTAAACAAATTGTAGAACTAAAAAATAACATGCTGTGACTTTTATGACTTTTCTTTAGTCTTCTCTTTCATGGATTTACTCCCTGCTAATGCTTACAATCCCTGCATAAAATAAGATATAATGCCACTACATAACTTATTTAGTATGTTATTTGAAAAATAATATTTCTTACGGGCAAAAACGGGGAAGTGTAAGTAAACTTACAGAAACAGTAAGCCAGTCTAATCTGACTTTTAATAAAATTGCTAAATGTATTTCTACCATTTCTACGCTGAACAAGGCCATGGTTATAGATAACAATTATTGTCATAACTAGATGTCTGAATGTGCATCTGTATTACTCCTGAAGAGCAAGTAACATAACAGCATAGTTACAATTATAGTTTTTTAATTTTTTTTTTTCTTCACTGCAGCAGGAACTCCAGAAGACAAAATGCGATTATTTCTTATCTATTACATAAGCTCAACTCAGGCACCTTCAGAGGTATGTATGTTCTTTACAGCTTCCAACACCAAATTCAACCACACAGGTTTTTTCTGTATTGTTTCAGCACAAAGTAGGTATTTCTGCTTTTCTTTGAAGCAAAGTATAAAATGCCCAGGAAATATTAAAACTTTAAATACATATTGTAGTATTATCAGGGAATCTGCTCACAAAGCTTTAGCCACCATTTTAAGGATATGAATGACTAGTAAGGAGGATTATCTTTTTAAATATTTAGTTCAGAGTTACTTCAGGACACATCTTGCCATGCTTTCTGTCACTGTGCTCCACTGCTCAATAGAAGTAGATAAAACAAAATGTTAATATGACTGGGTTTTTTCTATTCATGTATATTCAAGAATAATTGAGTCTACTGACTAGCAGATGAATCAAGGAGAAATCCCCCTTGTGACAGTATCTAAATAATTCAGAAAACAATTTATTAATATTTATTTTGAATTTATGATTATTAATTTCAAGGAAGATTTTTGTTATACAGTAGAAATTCTATGGGGTAGAAAAAATAGGTTAGATTAGGCAAAGAGAAATTATTCTTATGAATGTATATTAACTCCTCTTCATTTTTATTATTGGCTGTTGTGACATTTTACAGAAAATGGGATTCTCTCAGGTTTTTTAAAGATGTTGATATAAAAGACTGTTCCCATACCTGAAAGTGCACAGGGTTTAGTTCCACAAATACTGTTAAGTTTAATGAGAGCTGCTCATAGCAAATGCATTTTAAGTTACATTTTCGTACTTGGTAGGAGATGGGATTAAGATTCATTAAGACTTTTTGACTTTGGTTAATGCTGTAACTTTACACTGCTTATTTAAGACTTAGATAACAATAGTTTGTCTTTCCGCATAAAGAGAATTAAGAGTAGTTTAAACCTTTTGCAATTCTCCATAATTTCAGATTGATTTGGAGCAGTATAAAAAAGCATTGATGGATGCAGGTTGTAATCTTGCTCCTTTGAGCTACATAAAACAATGGAAGTAAGTAATGTCTTTTTTCTCCTATATGAGGCTATAACCGGGTAATATTACAGAACTCAGTATTGTTATCAAAGAATTATATGTTATTCTCATACATCGTAAATTGTCCTTAAATATCTGTTCTGGCAGGTTTTTTTGCTGTCATTGTTATGGTAATATGTGCAAATTGTATTTTAAAACTAAACTCCAGGAATGCCAGAACACTACTGAACATGACCATAGTAATGTACTTAATGATCCAAGACAGAAGCAACTCACTGAATTAAATTAAAAGTTGTGCTAGTTCAGACTCCACATATTTTTGTTCATACCAAAGGGCTATGCTGCCTATCAGTTATTCTGTTTTACATGGTATCAAAATTGTCTTTGTTTTTCAAGTATCAAATCTAATTCTTTTCAGTTCCTTAACTGCTGTATTTCTAGACAAGAGGGATGCATGTAATAAATAGTTACTTCCTGCAAGAGTTTGAGAAGCAGAACTTTTTCACTTTCAGATGACCTGAGTGGAACATTCTACAGCAGTATGTGCCATGAGATAAGCATTTGATTTCTATCCCTGCTTTCACAGGGCTTTCACTAAGATGGCTTCAGCTCCAACCAGCTATGGAAACGCCACGCCTAAACCTTTGGGGTATGCTCTTGATTAATTTTCTGTAAGCCTTTGAGTTCTTTTAGCTTATTTTAGTAGTACTGAAAATGTGATTAATTAGTGCTGTGCAAGGCCCAGGATAAAACATTTCCCTGTTTGTAAAAAGTTTTAAGCTACAGGCAATTACAAGCATTCATCTCCCCTTAACCATGCATAGGACTTACACACAGGAAAATAAAAGGATCTGTGACTAAATTCACAAAGTAACTTAATATAGTGATGTCTGCACCTGCATATTAAATGTACTCTCACATGGGAAGAATTTGGCACCAGGACATGGATCTATGACAGCCATTATTTTGAGCCTTATGTAGTCAGTAACTAAAGATAAGAACAGCCCTGTGCGTTCAAAATTTATTCTGGCCAGGGCTTGGAGACTGCCAGAGATGCAAGAACACACTGCTTTTTCATTAGGATGTCCTGGACTAGGTGTCTGCCCGCTTGTTGAAAGGTATAGTCATTTGTTTCAAGACATGAAAAGAAAAGATGACTGTGATAAGAAAACATATATCCTGTACAGGATATGGGACTTGGGTCTTTCCATGCTTGAGAGGATTTGAATCCTCATTACCAACTTTACTTTCAGGAATGCACTATCACTGTTAAAAGGAAGCTGTGGCACAGTATGGTTAGAGAGAATTCCAGTGCCGTCTCACTTGGAAAAATTACTGGTTGGTTGGTTGGAGACACTGAGCATCTCTAGTAACTCTGGTCATTAGGACACCCGGCCACTTGAAAGGAGCACTCAAATCCTTGTATAACTGACCTTATAAAATAAACTGTTCGATGGATTAAAGACTAGAACTCAAGAATCCTATTGATAGTGAGGATCTGACTGCTAGATTATAGGTGTATTCCCATACACTTGGTTGCCATGTGGTTTGAAGAATGTATTTCATGACAGATTGAATGACTTGGTACTCAAGTCCCATCAATGTTAATGGGAATTGGATGTCATCATAAAGTTTAAGAATGCCAGTTAAAAAAATAAGGTCTTACACATCATCTTGATTTTGTTTTTCAGTCTGTTTTCACGTGTTATGAATACAGGATCACAGTTTGTAATGGAAGGAGTGAAGAACTTGGTACTGAAGCAACAAGTAAGTTTAAAAACCAATTAAAACCAAAAGTCTATCACATGAGCATTGTGAACATTTAGAAAAACAACTTTCAGTACCTCTGTCTTATTAATAAAATTAGCTTTACAGTAAAAAACCAAAACATCAACCTTTGCTGGTGGATAGATCTATCACTTTGTAGCTTTGAGTTTTTAGACAAGTAAGGAATAATGTTCAGATTTTCTTTGAATACCTCCATACCTCCGTAAGGAATAATGTTCAGATTTTCTTTGAATTCCTCCAAGGAATTGAATTCTAGTATGTGTGATTAAGACTGATTTCAGCATTATAAAAAGAACAGCTATGGAATACTCAAAACAGTCTAGACCTTCATAAACAAAAAACCCCCTCTGTGTCTTTACTTAGAACAGCATGTATTAAATGCATCTATTCCAGAGTGATTGAAAGGCTGAAAGTGTTCATTCTCTGTTCAGTTACAATTCAAGCGTTTTAGTTTTGCCACGTAAGTAATGTACAGCAACGATAATCTTGAAATGTACTTGAAAATCAAAGTGTGTTTATAATGATACAGCCACCTTCAAATATTCACTTAACTTTAGAAAATATTTCTGAGAATAATGTGCATGCAGATTTCAGTGTAACCTCCAAAAGAAAAGAAAACAACAAAAAAAAACCCACTGGTTGTAGAACTCACTATAGCTGAAATGTTGAATTATAGTTCCAGAAACTTGCTTCCCTGTAGAGAATGTATTGTTTTCTCCAATATGCACTTTCATCAGATAGCAATAAATAAATACAGTTTAAAAAATCTCAGTTCTGTAATGTTTTGACATCAAGATTTCTAAGAAAAAGATAATTCATCATACTATAATTCTTAGTGGAAGAATCCAAATTTAATTTAGAAATACAGCATATCAGAACTAAATAAAATGAAATCTCACTATGCGCATCTTTTTGACAAAGCTAATGTTATGATAGCCGTTGTTTGTTTGGGCATCCTGTTATACACATAATTTATGCATTAAAAGTATCAGCTATCACATAAAAGTTTTTAAAACTTGTGTCTGTGGCTTTTGTAGAATAGCCAATTAAATTAATTCTGTGGGAATTTCACTGTGCTTAAATGTGATAAGTTGCATTTCACAGTTAGAGATCGCTGGTCTGTCATGAAATATAGTTGAGGAAACTTATATTTACAGCTTGCCTATATGTTATATTTTATAGAGACATCGTCAGATAAATTGTTACTTGTAACAATAGATAATGTAGTCTAAATGAGACTTCCTATTCTTCTTGTATTAAACATTTTATCATTTCTTTTTAAATGTGTGGCTTTAAAATTCAGTATTCTTGACAGACTGGCTTGCTTTGTTTTGGGTTCTAAGTGAGTAAGAAGTCACAATGCCAATGTTTTCAGGATTTTTTTTTTTTCTGGCTTTTAAATCGTCCTCCAGGTCTTTTGGGGTAGCCAAATAAAATCCTGTTCTTCCTCGTATTTTTAAGCCTGGTATAGGTCTGTGGTATTTCCATTAAAGCTAACTTTTTGTTTCTCATTCGGTCATTCCGGGATTTACGTTGTTTTTTTACTAAGTGTTTTTCAGTGTTATTTGTAGCTCATCCTTTGGAATGTCCTTTTTTGATATATTCTGTCAACAAGACACATTTCCAGTTCTGTTGCTATGTAAACTCTCCTTCAGTTTATTATAACTAAAGTGGTTTGACTGTTTTAATACTTCAGATCTTTTGTCCAAGCTAACATTTCTCATCTTAAATAAGTAAAAGTCATCTTGAATCTCGCCCCAGTTTATTCCTTTTCAGTTCATCCAAACATTTGTTTGGATGGTTTTTTTACCCATTTCTTTGACCACATTAGTTCTTTTTTATAATCACACCCTTAATTCTCATCTTCAGATTTAAAATTCTTACCTTAAACTGCA
Source organism: Athene cunicularia (assembly GCF_003259725.1). Taxonomy (NCBI): domain Eukaryota; kingdom Metazoa; phylum Chordata; class Aves; order Strigiformes; family Strigidae; genus Athene; species Athene cunicularia. The sequence continues at coordinate 29,950,445 of NW_020799101.1, read as the reverse complement.
AAGTATTTTTCTAGTAAGTTTTGATACATCATCACATGTCTGCATATAATACCTAAATACAACTCTGTTCCTATCTTCACACTTTTATTTGCACTTTCTGTTCATCCCCTAGCAAGATGCTCCTCAGGTGTTTGCATTTTCTTTACAGAAAAGTAACTTAGGTGATGATAAAAATGCTCAGACTTTCCAAAATATAAGGGGAAAGCTGTTTAAACTAGTATTTCAAATGCCCTGTAAACTGTTCCATAAATGTGTGCCTGTGAATAATTCTTAGTAAGCATTTCATCATTCCGTTAATTTCACGTTTTACAGAATCTACCAGTCACACGTATATTGGACAACCTTATGGAAATGAAGTCAAACCCTGTGAGTATAACTGCCTTCACATGAAAGGAGGTGGAACAAATGAAATCTTGAGGTTGTGATATGTAATATGCCATGGATTTTTTTCTTCATGGTAATGGAGTTAAATCTAATCATGCTGTTTCCCAAGAACAGAACCATTTTCATAAGATTTTTTGGATGAAAATATTTTCTAAACAATGACAATTTATTATTGGAACTAATGTTTTTGAGTGTTTTGTCTATTCTGAGTTTCTGTTATTCTTGTGCTATACTGAGTTTCTGTTGTTCCTGAATTTCTAAAAGTTAAACTGCGGGCTGAAATTTTCTTTACATCAATGTGATTTTTTTTTTAAAGAGCACAATTTCAGAAGTAAAATAGTTACAGAGAGGTGTGTTAAAGGAAATTTTTCTTCCCACGTCTTTAAAGCTTTGCTATTTACAGGAACATATTTTAGTACTCATGAAGTCTTTCAGTTTGCAAAGCAGAGTTGGTTTTGTGTCAGAAAAGTCCTCTGTTTCTGTGAAAATTTACTCAGACTTACATGTTACAAACTTTTGAAACACTTAAATGTTAACTAGATAGTCAAGACATTTGCTAGAATTTATGGCTAAAAATAACCATAAGTCTTTTTATACATAGTGTGTAGTCAAAGTAGCCTTTTTTTCTTGCTGTGTACCTCCTTCCTGCAGAACTCATTACATAAAATGAGTGTGCACAAACTTGTTTGGAAAAAAAAAATATCAGGTGTTAAAAGTCATTTAGAAAGCTGTAATATGTTTGCCACAGCATATCAGTCTTCCTTTTTTAATGACATCATTGTCAGGCAGAGAGATACAATTGAATTATTTCACACTGGTTACTAGATTAAAACATTCTTCTTAGTCCATTTTCACCTTCAAGTATTAGCTATATGTAAAGAGATAAATAATGGTAAAATATGAAAATTATTAACATGCAAGTAATCCTGTCTTTTCTTAAACTATACTTCATAGATGCTGTATGTCATGGTTGTTAGCAAAAAATTTGCTTTAACAGACAAAGAAATTTACAGCTTTCAGTGGCAGTGGATTGTTGTCCCTATTTGCAAGACAGAGATGATGTACAGGGCTAATTTCATCTAATCAACCAGTAGAGGTCACTCAGAACACTTAATACAGAAAGGTGAAATTAAAAACTACAGATAACTTACAAGTAGGTGAAAAATGAAACAATTTTTTAAAAAATAAGCACTAGCCTCTTCAAGCTAAAAGTTTAGGAATTGATTTGGAAAAGTTTACAAGACATATGGGGGTTTTTTTGCTGACGGGATATTGTCACTTTTCACTTAGTAGAAAACAGCCAGGATCACTTTGATAATTTAGAGAAAACATTGATCTGCTCACTTGAAAAAGCAGAGATTGAGCCAATCTGCCAGTGGCTTCATGTTTCACTTGCCATGTCAGGGACTAGAATTCATGGCTCAAAACAAGGAGTCCTACTTTTCAAGTCATGGGAAACCAGGCAAGCTGTAAAGAATGATTCTCCTAACCTGCAGGAGAATTGACAGCAACTTCTTGAGTAAGTTTCAGCTAACAGAAGCAAGCCAGAGAGTCATTGTGGAGTATGCTTAGACTTGCTGTACCATCAACAGAAGTGAAATTGTATCTGGAAAAGGTCAATGTGTAAAAATACACCACTGTGGCCTGTGTTTATCTTCTGATGTTTGAGATCCTCTTCTAATCCCCAGAATAGGAAACTGTTGCACTGCCGGCAAAATACAAAGGGAGGGGAAAAAAAGCTTGACATTTTATTTTTTTACAACACACAAAAAAAATCTCCTTTATAGTTCATTGAACATTACTAGCCACAGTGATTATTGTGTGAAATACGTATACAGATAAAAGTTGTAATGCAAAATTACAACAGATTGTTGAGAAGTCAATTATTACAATGAATGTAAATAAATTACTTTCTAAATATAAAATGCAACAGTAAGTATGTGAACTATATAACTTGTAACCACCAACATTCACAAATATTATTGTCAGTTGAAATTTTAAACCTATTCAGAATCTATATGCTGTGCAAAACTGTAGGGTTGTCTGTAAATCTCTTTCTATGTTACTTGTCCCTGCTCCTGCTTTTGTCTTAGAAGGATAAATGAGTCTACACATTTGATTTCCAACTTTTTCGGAAACAGGAACAGACAGACCAGTTCTTATGGACAGTAATACCATCCTGTAATTTTTTTAATTTGTCTAGATTGTTTAACCTGTAGTTACACTTCTTGAAATACTTATTCAACAACATTCATTGATGACCTTAAAGTAATCCGTTACTTGGTTTTTTTCATAGTAACATTTATTGGTCAAAGCAGGTTTTTAAGCAATTGCTTTGGGGACTGTGTTTTTGTAAAGCAATGTTCTGCTCATAAATCTAATAGCATAGTTGCTTTATTTTGGTATCATTAAATAGAGATTGATTAAAGCCATAAACCTTTCTAACACAAAAAAAAATATTGCCAAGTATATGCAAATTTTAACCCAAACCCATGAAATTGACCACCACTTGCTATAGAAAGATGGATGTTCTTTTAAGTATCTTCCACAAAGTACTGTGATTCTGTAGTAAGGAAAATCTTTGATAGGTAAACGTTTAATATTTTTATGACAGAGGCCCGAAGGGGTTTAGCCTCTGTCAGTACAGTATGTACATTTGTATTGACTGAAGAGGTAGATAAATCTTATTTGTAATATATATGAATGGAACTGTATTTTAGTTAATATCATCCCTTTCAGTGAATATGGTATCTTTCCGGTTTAGGATATACTGTATGATTACCTTCCATGCATTACAATTAAAATTCTAAAAATGGGGGATTTCCTTAATCCAAACTAGTCACATTAGCTTCTACAAAAAAACAAATAAAGACTGAAAGACAAGGGTATTTTCATGGGTCTTTTTCCATTTTAATTTTAAATCTTGAAAAATAGGTTTAAAATTTCAAAACTATAAATTTTATCCTTGAATTGCTTAGGGAAGTCACAAATTCAGTCGTGTCTAAGGAAACCGCTTTACAGTTGTTTTTATTGGTAGACTAGCTATTTCTTAAAGCAAATAAAATCTAGTAGGGTTTCTTTCCCTGCACCCTCAGAACTGATTTCAGCAGGAATGGTGTATTTAAACAACAAAAAAAATAAACTAGCTTATCACATTTCTGTTACTTTACCACTTTTTGTGTGTCTACTTACACAAGCCCACAGCGAAAAAACACAGCAGTAATACATTCAGGAGGAAATGTTTGTGATGATACTGTTTTTTTAACTCTTGATTTTAGTTCTGGCGTTAATCTGTAATTAATTCTAACAAGCAGGGAAGCTGCAGCTCTTTGTCTGAGATAGAGGTTTTTCAAATACCAGTTTTAGTCTAGCAGTATCCATTCCCATCTTTCTCATTACTTCAAAGTTGCTATACCACCTTTATATACAAGGCTGCCAAAATCATGAATGCTGGCAGACTTTACAAATGCAGTTGAAATTCCCGGTGGAGCATATAAAAGCATTTTACAGAGGTTCAGTGTGAAATGAGATCTAAATTAAATTTTTTTAAAAGCCAGATTTGAGGATAAGAGACGTATTTTCTGTCATTACGTTAAAGTCCTTATTATCAAACAGATTTATTTTCTGTGTGTGTAACCACCACATGTATATTAAATATTTTGTAGTATTTGAGATAGTCATGCTTTGTGAGCTCTAAGAAATTCCCCAGATAATGTCTATTACTCAAGAATTATTTCTGCTCTACAGAATCATCAAAACAAGATGCATGTAAGCACCCAGATGAAATCAACTGTAGTCCTGCCCACAGTTTATCCACAAACTAAACTTCATAGTACCTGGATGAAAATGTAGTATAGAAACAGAAGAAAGCCAACTAGTTGTCAGAAGGAGTTACTAGGAAGTTCTGTTTTCCATCCATAATAATTGGTAAAAATCCTGCCTGTTGCCAATAAAAATATTGGAAATGCCTCAGTGTTCTGTGTGAAGAAAAAATTTTTTTGTATAGTTTAGACAGACTTATTAAATCCTTGTGGAACTCATTTCTTTTTCAAGAGCTTAATTTTGGTTTAATAGTAGTCATAAATCATGAAACAAAAAGGGTAAGTTACATAACAGTAGCAGATTTTGATCTATCATGTATTTAGTATTCATTGCCATAGAAGTGCTTTGTTTTATATTAAATCAATAGCAGATTTCTGTAACCTGGAAAATTTTAGCATTTATAACTAACTATGTGATGTTCCTCTAAAGCTGGTGACACCTTAATTTTTCTTTCTGCATACTGCCTTTCTGTTGGGACTTATTATGCAACCAGCATATTTTTTGGAAAGTGTGTAACAGTCAATTTTAGATGAACCAGATACAAAAACCTCAATAGCAGCCTTCATAGCTTTCTGACTGATGTTTATTCTGTACCAGTTCAGTTATGTACAAATACTGTAAATATTAGTGGACAGCACAATTAATTTTGAATTATGTGACTGCTAAATGAGAAATGATGTTGTTTTGAATGGTGTTTAATGTAATAGATACAAGGAGAAATCATAAGCCAAAATTCCCATCTTTTGAGATAAAAACGTACTTTTTAACAGGAGACAGATGACTACCGGTATTTTGATCCCAAGATGCTACGAGGCAGTGACAGGTGAGTTTACTATGAGTTTTGCTTGTTTTCTTGTACCCTCTGAAAAGGCTAACTTAAGAAATCTGGTTTTATTTTACCTCTGACTACAAGTACTTTATTTTAATCATTAAGTCAAGACAGTTGGTGTTGAAGGAATTCACAACAGGAACTTGGATCAACCAGATAAATTTTTATAACACTACAAAAAAAAAATCTTTTGTTCTACTGGCTGAACATGCTGCTAACACGTACATCGGTTCAGTCACAGGAATGCGTGCTAATATTTAGCAAAAATAAATGTTAGAATTCTTTATAGCTGTACTGCTTGGTTTCTTTGAAACTTTCTGGATTTTCACTGTCAAATTAAGAGGTCATCACACAGTGCACCAAAATTTCATCACTTTTTAAACAGTTAAAATTTTACATTGCTACAAAGTTAACAGCGAAAAAAAATCATTAAAAATTGACTGCATTTGCTCTTGTGTAGGCAGGTGCACATTTTATATTCGTGTGCATCTGAAGGGAGGGATATAGTTTATTTTGCGAATAAAAGAGAAGAGGAGGAATTCCACTAGAATTTTACAAATTTATATCTCTTGCTTTATGTCATCAACCAATAACTGTAACTGATAATCTCACTTACAATATCCTAGAAATGGAGAAGCTACTTAATTGACAGTATTTTATGTTTCTTGTTAATTACAACTTTCATTGTTTTGTTAATTTTTGGAGGATTCTGTGCAAAGATTTTTTTTAAGCCAGCGGGTTTTCACATAAACGTGCAATTTTACCCATATTTTACTCCATCTAACTCTTCTCTTGCTTTAAACAATGTAAAGATAGGCATTTAGAGCAGTTCATCAACATGCCATTCTGTGTAGCTGTAATAATCATCATAAGGAAAAACAATTTCTGGTTCAAGGTTTGTTGGGGTTTTGTACGTAAACTCAAATTATACTCCTTAAATCATATTTGAGCATGGCAACAAAACTACTCTAGCCATATATGGGTTTATCTAATTCTCCCTTCAAATATTTATATAGATGATAAAAAAACCATAGGTTTGACAAAAGGCTTGACAAAATATTACTAGTTAATAATAACAATATCAAATAGTATAGTTAATGGAATGATATTTTTTAAATACTGTTGGGGTTTTTTTCTAACCTACTCCTGTTTTAAGAAATACTGGCATTTCTGTTACTTTTTAAATAGAGTAGGAACTGCATTGCTGTAATTCAGTCTTAGCAAAACAGTATCTTCACATTCTGTGTAAAGCCTGTCAAGTATAAACAGACCTTGCCCTCTGGAAGGATGACAAAATATATGTGGATTTGTCATATCATATCCAAATCACAAAAGAATTGGGCTAAATTTTCTCCTTATGGGGAGTCTGTGAGAGCCATTCCCTCTTAAAACCTGTTTTTTCTGATACACTGGAATCTGTGGTCAACTGTTATTTTTTACTCAGAAAACTTGAAATAAGGGAAAAGGTAAGTTGAAGCAAAAGATGCAGTGCTTTTAATCTGTTAGAACATAAGAAGTATTTGGCTACCTAGGGCTGCAGGCCGGTACAGGGCAGGAAGGTAGTGGTAGTGTGTGAGCAAAGGATGAGAGAGCAGACTGACCCTTCAGAACTTTCTCTTTGCTTTTTCCCTTCCTCCTGAAGGTGCAAGGTGATGCAGGAAAAGAGGTTTTTCCCTCTCTGCCTGCTACTTCCCTGTGGCTAGGACTGTGTCTTCAGATGGAGAAGAGTTTGTACCACCTGAACTGTAACTTAACCTCTTCCTCCTTAAATCATTTTAATCCTAATGTTGTTGCAGAACACATACCTGCTGCCTATGGTAGCTTTTGTGATTTTGAAGCCTCACTGGGTATATGTGCAGGCACTGCAAACTGAGGGGCTTACCTAGTTAAGATTCCAGTAGGCAGGACTTGCGTCATGAACTGTGCTAATGCTGATGAAATATTTTACTCACTGTATTTGCTCCTAGCTAGCAGCAATATAGTTAGAACTTCTAAACTCTAAAAGAAGTGTTGTCATAAAGCTTATGATTCAGACAGCAACCTTAAAACTGATGAAGTTAAATTCCTATTTGCTCATGTTTTGAGTCCTGAAGATGATTTTTCCATAACAAATCATTTAAATAAAATACCTGGAGAATGAATGCAGAAAAGCAATTACTGTTCTATTTTATATCTTTGTCTAACATTATATAGTATTCCATAAACATGATACTTACTTCGTGTATTTATATTAATGTCTAATAAAATTTAAGTTGTCGTTTGTTTGTGTTTCTTTTTATAGTTCAGTTCCAAGAAACAAAAATCCATTCCAAGAGGTAAGTCACGTAGAAATTATTTTTCAATGTTCCTGTGTTTAAAAAGAAAAAAAAAAAATCCTGAAGTACCAGTCATTTTTGAGGATCATGATTAGGAAAACAAGGGGTCATGTTTGCAGAAACCATTTAGACTAATTATATCTAGCATTAATTACAATTAGCTGTTACTTTGAAGAAGTCTTTTCATCTTCAAAAGACTATGTAAGCATTAACTAATACTGGGGAAAAAAATCTAGAAAATTCTTGTGAAGGTAATTACAGGGATTTATTAATATCCTAATTGGATACTCAGCAATTTAAACCCCCTGTTTTCATACCAGACCTTTAGAATGCTCTCTAAATTTAATCCTTTGTTCAGCCTTAAACAGCAGTGTTGACCACTAATTTAAGTGACAGGATTTTAAACAGTCTCTGCAATTAAAGGAGAAAAGCAAAACAACAAATGTTGTCATTTTATACAAATGCCAATAGCTTTCAGTATTTTTCAAGATAAATATTTGCAAATAATAAAGTCTTACTTCTATGATCTTACTTCCTAGTTTCATAAGCAAATTCTTTGCATTGGCAATATACATATGTCTCAGATTTCTCCTGAAATGTCCTGATTATCCTCCTGAACAAAAGAAATACCATATGATGTCATATATATGACTAGCAGATGGTCATAGCAAAAATACCAGTAGTAACATAAAGTCTATATAAAATTGGTATCGCGTAGTCAAACAATTTTGGATAGTGAATGTTAACAAAAGTTACGCAACTCCAAAGTCTCCTTTTTCTATTCATTAATTGTTCTCTTTTAAACATAGCCCAGAAAATACTGATGGCCTTTACCTGTAATATTAGATTATTACCAGTAGTAAGCAGGAGGTGGAAAAACAATAACAAAGTGTATTCCTTTATAACAGAAGTATTTTGTGTCCCAAACTAATTCTTAAACATCCATGGAAAAATTTTTACTGTTGCTATGGACACTGGAGACATCTCTGCACAAAATGTAACATGTTGAAACTGCTTACGTTTCAAGTATTCCTTATTAGAATATAGTGACATGTTAAAAGCTCTCAGTTTGCTATTCTGCATCCTACTAAAACTCTTCTATTATCTTTCAGGTAGGAAGCTAATGGTTCTGTGTCCAGTTCTTATTATACTGCAGTGTGATTAGGATTATTTTTGCTGTAGATTTAATGATTTGATACATATTTTACTACTGAAATACTAAGAATTTGAATGCATCTTCTGATTATGTGTGTGTTACCTTCTAGGCGATAGTGTTTGTAGTTGGAGGAGGCAACTATATTGAATATCAAAATCTTATCGACTACATAAAGGTATGTGCACTTCTGTCAGCTGTAGTCTATAACTTACTGACAGAAACAGTTTTAGCAGGTTTTCTTTAACGTTTAGTATTAAGAAGATTAAGTCTGTGAAATTAGCCTTACCATCCACGTTATATACAGAGTCAGGGGGAATAAAGTATGTAAGAAATCAGTAGAAAGTGTGGATTATTAATTCACACCAATAAAGAGTTAACTGTTTCTGGTGGATTTGCGCATGTTGCACTTTTGAATTGAGTAAATAAACGGCATTCTGCTTTATTTTGTCTTCATACACACTTAACATGGTTGAAAATTGTCAACAGATAGAGCTGACTGAATTAACCTGTCTTCTGTATTGATACATCAAATGCTGTCAGTTCGGCTGTTCATACTGTTTTAGAATTCTGTTACTAGTTTTTGTTTGCCATTGTTAAATAAAGCAGCTCGAGCATATCATTGCCTTGAAGGTGAGGAACTACTCATAATTGTCTAGTTTTCATAGATCTTGCAAGAGATACCTTTTACATACGTAACTTAGCAATATGAAATCAGTTCAAAACAAGGCCTACAGATAACAGTATCTTAGTTTACAACAATCTTACTTGAGCCTATTGTCTGTTGTTTTCAGAAGCCAGGGTAATGCAAATACTATGCAGCCTGTCAGAGCAGAGATCATATTGGCATCAATAACTGACCGTTTATTATTTTCCCACATTTAGAAGGTTTTGCTAATGAGTTAGCTCATTCTTGATGTGCTGCACCATTTGATTCTGCATAGAAATCATAAGAGGTGTTACATGCACAGAGAAAATACATAAACAACTATGTAATGCTAGTGTAACAGACTTAATTTCTCTGGTTCCAGCTGGCCAGCCTAGCAGAACACACGTACACCAAAAAATCAGTGGATGGAGAAAAGTAACATCATTAGGGTTCTTGAGGGGCAGGGGTGGGATTCAAGCATTTTCCAGGAATAAGAAATTACAAAAGGAACCTTGATAAAATTTTGAAGCAGGTAATAAATTATTTAAGAGCAGCAGCACACCAGTCTTCCTTCCTGATCTTAACCTTGTTCATGCTACAATCGTCCTGTCCTGTGATGGACTGGATTGAGGCTTTTCACAGAAAAGAATAAATATGGAGCCTTAGTCACTGAAAAACACTCTTCCACAAAACAAGTACATGAGAGTTTAATGTCCAGGTAAATCTTAAAGAATACAAAGTCAGAACATGTGTGCCAAGTTGTTTTCTCCCTCTAACAAGCAGTCATTTTGGAACAGAGCTGGTCTGGATAGGGGAAAGGATAAGAAGAGGAATATAAGTTAAAAAGAAATTATTTGGGCTCAGCTTAGCACTTACCACTCTTTATAACTAATTATAGCATTCAGTGGGGCATCTGCCTGTAGCAGAGTGCATTGTTAAATTTCGGCTTACTCCTTAGTTTACCCAAAGCCACTTCAAGTGCCATATCAATTCAAAAGATGCCCAGCAACATGCAGGTTTGTTACTTCCTACTAAAATAAAACTGTGAATCCCCTCCCCTAGAGGCTAATACACTTCTCTGATACGTAGCTGCCTGCTGTCAGAGCTGAGGTTTGCTCTCTATGCGTATACATATATATGTGTATACACAGAGCATTTGCATGACAACAAACACTCAGTGCTTCATACAAGGTGGCAGGAAGCTGAAGTTTGAGAAATAAGAAGGCAAATGGGAGGTCATTTGATAAACAGATGGAGAGGACAGAAGTAACTGAAAACTACAGGAACGGTAATGTTAGATCTCTTGGAGAGTTAGAATTAGGACGTAGTTTTTCTTCTGGAACCTGTGGGCAGAGGTTTCTGCATCATCAGTTTTCACAGCTGAAGAGTGCTGTATGGTTCTCCAATCAGACTGCATACTTGGTCAGCGGGAGGTGATTTCCCAAGGGGGAAGACTCCCTCACCATTATTCTGCTTAGCCATTTGCTCTGGAAAAAACAAGAAAGGTTAATGAAAGGCTTAATTCCACCTTCCACCCCCCAGAGATTTTTCTGCCTTTCCCAGGTGACTTTTACTGGCTTATGCAATAAAATTTGCTTTGCCATGCAGTACACTTCCAGCATCTGTTGTTTCAACAGATGTAGCTTACTAATTATTCTAATATTCAATCAGTCTTCTCCAGAATATAAAAGGAGAAAAATCAACAGCTCTGTTCTTGCAAGCAGATACCACAAAGATTTTATTCACTGCTTTATTTTTCTAAGCACTATCTGTTTTGCCAGTTTGACTCTGAAAGCACAGAGAAAGTATTTTAAAACTTTCTAAAACAGGAAGCAATGTTCATTCAGCTTTGACATTCTGGGGTTTTTTTGTAGGAGAATGAAGAGGAACCCTCAAATCCATTTGCAGTTCTGTGCTAGAGTGGACTATTTCACATCATCAAAAAGCAAATATTTATGTCAGTAAGGCAGATTGTGCCTTAAAATAAATATATTGTGCCTTAAAATAAATACATTGGCCAAGTTCAGTTCAACATGCTGAAAATGTGTCATTAAAATTGCAAGCCATAGGGAACCTCTAAGAGGAGACTAGCATACTGTTTTGTACAAAATAATTTAGCATGTTCTTTCAGTTCCTTTTGGTTTGAAAGGTTCTGCTTGATAATCTGAAATTTAAGAACAAGAAATTTAAATGCAGCATATTTTTTCTGTCATTAAAAAATACTGGACTTTGAAGAGTACTGAGGTCTGGGGTTTTTTTAGATGTTAAGCAGTTTCAACTTGTCTCCAGTAATTATTTAGAGATACAGCTCTTTGTTTAAATGGACTAAGTAATTAACTTCAAATAAAAGCATACATTTACAAAAATTACACTTTTAGAAGAATATATATGACAGACTGGAAGTGTACATTAATGTACTTTAGAGCTATCTGAAAGGCAACAGTCTAATTTCACAATTATCTATATAGTTTAAAAAAATTTTTTTGGTACCAGGCAGAAAAAAATGCTATTGAGTCATGCTGCTGGAAGTGGAATCTGTCAAAATACCAGTTTAGATCAAAACCAGGCCTGTTTGGTCATCAAGATTAAAAAAACTGGCCTGAAACGTGAGAAGATGCAAGCTCAAGATGCTGATCAGCAAGGAGAATAGTCTATTGCCACAAACCACTGAAAATTAATAAAGATGAGGATTTGAACCAGGATTACCATCCCCCCAATTAGTGTGTGACCACCAGCTAAGGACTGTTTGAATCTGCTTCCATTACTTTCTGCTGAAACAGCACAATGGTTAATATATATGAAACAAAATCATTTTGTCAAGGCTTGTGTTCCTGTTTTGCTCTTTAATAAGTGAGTTTTACCTAACATGGGAAAATGCAAAATAACAGTGAAACAGATTTCTCAAGCCTATGCTTGACCTTTGGAGGAACCATGGAATTATTAGCCCAACACTGGAAATAAATTCAGTCTGAAATGATGTTACTACTTAAAATAATTTTCACTTCCAAAATGCTAACATAGCACTTTGGTAGCCTTACTCAAGTGAATACTGTTAAACTGCAAACTAGGTTTGTTAAGCATCCGATTGAAATCAACATTTTGTTTCAGACTCTCTTTACAAAAAGTAGTGCTGTTTTTAGCATCATCATCATATGGAAATTAATTACAGGTTTAAGTTTACAGGCTCTAATGCAACATAAACAGTGAATATATTGTTACTATTCTTAGCACAGTGCCTGGTTATTTTAGGGGGTAGGGTTTGCTCAAGTAAGGTTGTTTGCCTCCCCAAGTCATTCGTAGATACATCAGAGAACTTAACATTCTAGTGACTTCAAATGTGTAAAATGCCCCATTTTTCCCACTTTCTTTCTGCCTCTGGTCTCGCGTTTTCCACTTTAGTTACGTTTTGGATTTTTTTTTCTGGTGGAATAACTATTCCTTTTTCAACCAAAAGTGTATTCCAACATCATCAAGATTTGGTTTTTTGGTATACAGTTAGTTTAAGCCACTTATACTGTTCTGTTAAACACTTGATTTCTTCCTGTCTTGCCTTTTTTTAGGGTAAACAAGGCAAACATGTCCTCTATGGCTGCAGTGAACTTTTTAATGCTACACAGTTTATAAAACAGGTTGGTACTTTTAATAACCTCTGTAATATTTATTACTTCTGTAACTGTGTGTTCACTTATTTGCCCTTACACCTCTCTCTGCATTTTACAAAAAAATCAAACTCATTTGTGAAAGATTAATACACGTTCTTGTTATCTATTTTCACTCAATTGAAATGGACACTGTATTGTTAGTGTTAGTTCACAGGTTACACAGGTAATCAAGTTCTTCATAAGTGCTTTTACATAAGTCCTGATGAAAACAATCACTCAGTTCTTGATATTTTCACAAATAGCATGTCTTCCCAGGCTATTCTAGCAATTTCTGCAAGTTAAAAACTGCTATTCACAACAGTGATCTTTAAAAATTTGTATTAAATTTTGCTATTTATAAATACTGGCCTAGTGGAGGCTTGATGTTGTCCATACCTATACTAAAATCAGTTTTTTAGTGCTGTTAAAAACATTATCATCGCCATTACTTCTCTATGTCTCCATCCAATACAGATGCAAAATAAAAATTATTCACGGAAATCAGCAAATAGCAGCCATTCAGTAGCTGTCACCACCAATGGTTTTACTTTCTACTAAGATGAGAATAAATTTGTTATTCAAAACTACATTTTTAAGAACTAAATTAATTCTTGCTGCACTTGAAGGACACAAATGGTACCTACCAGCTTATAACTCTTAAGTCAGCTTACTGCACTTTTTTGTTGACTTGACTGTGTATGCTTCACCTTTACCTCTGAGATTTATTCAGATCTTATGATTTGAAGCTCCATTAAATATTCTATTACCATCATACTTCTGGTTGCAAGACAGAAATATTTACTGTGTGAATTGGATATTAGTTTGACTGAAAGAATAAGATTAGCAACTTAATAGTTTTCTGTCTCTTCATGTTTAGCTCTCCCTACTTGGCCAGAAATAAGACTGAAACACCATTACCTGGATGGCAGTGTGACAACAGAGAATTATTACAACATTCAGATATCTTCGTATCTATAGTTTTGTCATCATATTAAAACTTAAACCCATTTCATTAATATGATAACCTTTAAAAAAGATCTGTAATTACTATGGTGTATATCAACATTTCAGAAATAAACCTTAAAACCTGCTATATTTTTGGTGGGGGTCAGTTTCACATTATTACATTCTAAATTCAGAATTAGCCTACGGTATATGACAGAGCTGGCTGAAAAGCATAGCATTTTCAAGTGCTTGTATATAGTTTCTGTTACAGTAAACAAAGCAGTAGCTTGAAGAAAAGGTCGAGTCTGTCTTTAGGAGATGTGTTCTTCCTGAAAGCCAGATTATCTTTATTTAACAGAAATGAAAAGGACAAAACTGCCTTTTAGAACCACAGACAAACAGCCTCAGTGCAAGACAACTACTACTTCTAGTAGTAGTTATTTTATTTTTATTTTACCTTTTCTTTTATCCTTTATTTTACCAAAATCATTATATTTGTACTTAAATTTGTGCAGTCTTTGCTTGATGGTCCAAAGATGTACTTGAAGATACCTTCAGTACAAGTTTCTGATACAGTAATTTAGCTTTTCTCTTAAGGTTAAGAGAAAATTCCTTTCTTACAGAGTCACAAACGGTGAAACATTTAATAATTTTCTTCTGTACTTTTTATTGTAACTGCTTTTGCTGTTATGTTTGAGAAAAAGCCAAGTCATGCTCACAAAACAGCTTTTAACTGTTTTATAAGCGCATATGTAAAGTAGAGTTTTTACCAATTGCATTAGGTAGGGGTAGTTCAGTATTTTAAAGAATCTCATGATAGAATTAAGTTTTGCCATTAATGACATCTCTGGAGAGTGTGTATGGGAATTGAGAGAATGTAACAAAATTTCTTTATAGATATATGTCTCTAGAAATGTCCTCTCTGGAAATAGCACTGCTACTGGTGAAGGAATAATATGTCTTCAAAAGGAGGCCTAACATACTCAAAAAGTAAGAAGAAAACACTTGTGGGTTTATTAACAAACTGTGAGATTGTAAGAATTACTGGCTTACTGTAAATTTTTTCAACAGTGTTTCTTGCACTATTCTTCAATGTTGAATGTTAATTTTGCTCTGAAAACAATACTTTTTCCCCAGCTAGATTTTTTTCAGAACATCTAAACAAGAAATGCAGTTGATCTATTCTTTAGAAGTAACACGGTCTAGATTATACATATTTATATTATCATATTATTTAATTAGCTGAATGTTGTAAGCTACTCCACACTACTACTATAAAACTTCTAACCTTACAAAGTCAATAAATACATTTATTGCCCTGTTAATTGCAGTTTTTGTAAGTGAGCAAAAACTGAGCATTTTGTAAGTGACCAAAAACGCTTCCATACTCATCAGCAAGGACTCAGTGTGTCAAATGGAGTTTGTTATTCCAATTCCCTACATATACTATATTTGTTACTAAAACAAGGTCAAAGTGCATTTGGAAAAGAAAATTACATTTAAGGTGTTTATTGCTTCCTGTGGAAGTTCATTTTAGGAGCTTGAAATAATCCATCCCCAAGAAAACTGTGCTTCCTGTGCAGTTTTAACCTTGCAACTGATAACCAACTTCTGAAAAATCTGCTGACTGCTTTTTGTCCAGACCTTGTGGCAGCCTGTGCTATGATGGACCCTGCTCAGTTAAACCAGGAGCACTCCTAAATCACAGCTTACAGAATTTGCTGTTTCAGTAAACTCTGGGAAGATATCAGAAATTACTTTGGTGGATGTGTTCAAAAACGTAGTTTTCAGCCTTCATGCTGCCCCTGGAGACAGGTTTCATTTGTGCCCAGCTTTATAGCTGGATCTTCAGGTCTGTTGTGTGAGTATGCACTGGTCAACATGGGATTTGATTTTTTAAAAAATGAATAAATACAATTTCAGTACTTCAAACATTCTTCTCTTTCCTCTCCAAACTAGCTTTCTGGATCTGTTGCATTAGTAGTCCTAAAGCTCTCTGTTACCATTAAAATCTTAGATTTACCACTCTGTAACAACCCAAGTTACAGCGTGCTGGTTTTTATTATGTGGCCCTTTCCCTCAATATTTCCTGGGAAATTAGGGATGGAGAAGGTTGTACATGAAGCCTCCATAGTTATTCTAGAAGCAAGCAATGTTAAAAGTAAGCTGGCTCATCAGCAAGTTTATTCAAGTTTATAGCCAGTCACCATACCCTTCAGATCCTCAAAGGTCTGTGCTTAAAGGAGAGGTTATGCCTGGCTCAGCAAGTCTTTTAAGTAAAATAGTACCAGCAGCGTTCATGTTGCTAGTAAATATTTTAAGCGACTGCATGGAGGACCAGGGAGTTTTGGAACTTGTCTAGCCTCTTCTTTGTTAATTAATCTTGGGCAGGGCTGGCTGGCAGGGCAGTGCCAATGGCAGCACCAGCCTCCAGTACAAAATTATCACAACTGTGTTCTTCAGATCTGAAATAAAAGGTGTTGAGCCAAAACAACCTCCTATCCTTTGTTTACTGACAGTGGGGAGACCTACTCTCTCTCTTTGGGTTGGATGATCCGTTAGTTGCTACGCATTGCTGACAGAGGGCTCTGGCTCATGGAAAGTCAAGCTTGGTCAGTGTTCTAGTGTAACAGAAGAATTAGCCACAGTAGCAATGGTTTCTCCATAACTTCAGAGATCAGAGAAAACGTTAATAATTTTCTTGCAGTGACTTCGTGGATGATTTGGCCCACTTCTGTTTTGTTCAGAAACAGTTTAGTGACCCTACTCTGTGTAGAAATTGCAGTCATTTTCAGCAACATTCAAATATATTCTGCTTTTTCATGTGGTCACATATCACTGAGATACAAATTACCTCCTTCAAAGGCATTGAAAAATCTGCATATTTAATCTACCTATGTATCATTTTTTTCTAAAATTATAAACCCTTAGGTAGCTCACTTGCACAAGAATTTGAAATTCTAATGATAAAATTTGTAGCTTTCCCTTTATCTTCCAGTGTCTTTCCCCTTCTGAAAACCAAGCAGGACCAAATTTTACATTTTTTTAAAATGTTGTATTTAACTTATCCCAGCTCCTTCTCGTAATTGCAGAGGGTGGCTGTCTTGGTTTGGCAATGGAGGACTGATCTTTATTCTGTGAAACCAGTCACATCCCCAAAAGCTTCAGGACTCTCAGTCCTGCATCCTACTTCACATCTTCCCATCTTGTGCATTCCTGGTTTTGGCAATCTAAGGAGTAGATCATATGCATAATGCTTTTAAAGAAAGTTGCTTCTTATTATTTCAAAATGGACATGCAATGTAACCATTATTTACTGCTCCAAATTGTTATTTGTATTATGTATGTATTATGAAAATAAATAGAGGAAAATTAACCTGCAAGAAAAAGAAGTGCCAGAGAGGTGGGTAGCTTCCCTTCACAAAAATCAGTGTGGATTTGTTCCATATTTGCTGGAAGGTTTTATTTTAGAATTAATAGTAATAACCTGATATGAATGCAATTCTCCATAGTGTTTCTTATAGCTGAAACCATTTGCCCTCCTTTTTCTGCTTCCCCCAAATAAATGTATATCTTCCCTCTATATAGGTTTTGAAATTATACTGAATATTTAGTTTTAACAAATAATGGGATTACTTCTACTTCATTTTGGGCGGTAAATTTACACAGGTCAGCTCAAATACTTTTTTTTTTGTAGTGGACTTAAATGAGCTGTTTAATTTACTCCCTGAAATGAACTAGGGCCGTTTGTACATTCAGCTACAGTTGCAAAGCTGTCTTGGTTCTTACTGCATCTCTAACAAGGAGAATAATTGCAACACCTTATACTTGAATGACCCTAGAAGCTCTTCTCTGAAATGTTTATGACAATGCAAGTATAGCACTAAATTGATTTAAAAACAGAGTCCAGGCTTTCATTCTGATACATGCTTCTCAAACAACTTTTTAAACCATAAATCAACACAATCAGTTTTTTCTGTTTCCAATGTAAATAACTATGTTTACACGCTTTTTCTAGACCACAAATATGCACCGTATGAAAAAGGGCAGCATTTTCCTCCATCTATAAATCCCATATGATTGGTGTCTTCATTCTTGGTTTGTTGTTCTTTTATGTGTCGGTGTTTTCTGTTATATAAGAAAGACTTATCAGGTCACAAAACCATATAAGGGAGAGATAAGAGCCAAAGATGATGGATTATGACACAAGATGTTTCACAGGCAAGCACATAAATTTTTGCTTGTATATTAGCAAAGCTAAATGCTGTATTGTCAGTTTTTCTAGCACTGAAATAAACCCTCGCTTTTTATATGTGAATGAAGTGAAACACCACTGGTGCCATATTTTCTCCAGATTCCATTACCAATATGTTCCAGTCCTCTAGGAGGACCTCTTTTACTTCATTTTCCTGGGATTGTTGACAGCTAAACTACTGAGCTCCAGCTGGGTTTTGAATTCACCCTTAAACATCAATCCAGTTCCCATAGGTAATTAATCAGCCATGGACCCTGTTCATTCAGATGTAGTTTGAATTGGTAACTCACAGGAAAAGATACCTACTCCTAAACATCATAGTCTGTTGAGCTGCAGTACCGAGGCCATTTTTTTCTTCCCAGTGAAAAAAAAACTGTGGCTAGCCAGCCTTCCCTCACCGTAACCAGGCTCTAATGAGTTCTTTGAAAGAAAACAATGTGAGGATAAGCACTACTACACAGGGAAGGTAACTATAAGTCTACCTTCTGTGGTTTTTATGTCTCCATCACCTTTATCATGTGAGGGATATGTGGTAGTTCGAAGAAGAGGGAGGAAAAACAAACAACTGGAAATCCTCTAGGACTTGCTGGGAAATTGCACAAGTGTTTTTGCTAGCCACACCACCAGCTTTCTCATAATTCTGCAGACCATGTTCCTCCACAGGGGAGAAGTCTGTTCAATTAACCTTGCCTTGCATAAGGCAAGAAAAAGCAGTGTTACTATCAGCTCAGGGTTCTCAAGGAGGAGAGTGAGTGCTCATGTCTTTAGTCACTCCTCCCTGGAAAACGAATTTCTGCAGGCTCAGGGCCCAACATGAAAATGGGTGAACCCAAAAGAGGTCACTTCTCCAGAATAAGTTTGGGGGTTTTTTAATCATAAAATCTCTTGCTTATTAGTTAGAATTAAGTTTCTGTCTTTTTTTTCCCTTACATCTCCCTTTCAATTCACTGCAATACCAATGATCAAAAGCATAGTCCCCATACTTTAGGATAGGATCCAGCTTAGTCAGTCAGTGAAAACCTGATGAAAACTGATGTAGTTTTGTAATTGTGGCAGTCAACCCATGAACACCAAATTTTGATGTTTTCCAAATTCTTTTTCCTCCTTTAGGTGTCATTAGTAATTTCTTCTGCTGTTCTCCTGGCCTGGCCTCCCTAGTGCAGTCCCTATCTGGTCAGGATCTGGGCTTCAAGCGCCAAGCCCACCAGTATCCTAGCCAGGCTTTCTACAAAGCCTGACAGTTCTTAAAGTCCATCCGTCAACACTGGCGTGAACCCTAAATTACATAAGGGTTTTAGAAACCTTCCAGTGTCCCAGCAGAGACAAGGATTTAGCCCCAAAATGCTTGTATTGATATCTCAAAGGAAACAGCTAGCTCCCTCCCAAACCCACAGAAATATTTGTACATCTAAAGTTTCTGAAGCAAAAACACATCAGAGTTAGAAGAATCTTTTGGCACAAGATGACCTTGCTTTCTGTTACCTATTTCTAATAAACACTCATTTTGGAAATGAAAACACTGCTAAGAAAATAAATGCAACTCTTGCTGACTTAGATCCAGAAAGGATGAAACCTGGACTGCATTCTTTGGAAATTTTCACAGTTAGAAATCAAGGACAAATGTCTCTATCGTTGCATTAATATGACACATTTTTATGCTGTTCAGATACAGAACTTTTTTTCACAATTACAATAGAAAAGCTAAATGACTGCAAAGGATATTTACAGAAAGGCAATCTTACTCTAGTCTCCTCCTTCCTTAAGATTATTACATTAAAGGAATTCCATTATGTTCAAGTGTTTTTACTGATTCCCCAGAATTTATTCCTACTATACACAGTATTCCAGTTTTTCTGATCATGCCTAGTGCTCCCAAATGCAAGAAGGCGCTTCTGCAGCTGCACCCTAAAGAAATCTGTAAGTGAGCAGCCACTGTGTCCAAGTCCAACTTCTCAAACAGGTTTGTTGGTTTTGTTTTTTTTCCCCTCTTCACAATGGAGAGGGATGGCAGGACTGATTGCAGTTTGCAGATGCATCTTGATTACCATCTTAGTTTCCCTTGCTCACTGAAGAACAATTTTGACTGCATCTGCGACCTCGTGACTGCAAGAGCTGCAAGCCTCGGCACTGCACAGCCCAGAGCTCAGCTCTGCAGCTCACAGACTGTCTGTGGTAAGGACTCCATGGCTGCTTGAACCCCAGCACATCCAAAGCCTGAGGAGCAGTATTCAGCAAGGCCCCATCCCGTGGCCTAAGCCAGACAGCACACAAAGTGTTGCTGCCTGCGTGGGGAACTTGGCTGCTTTCAGTAAGGGCTAGGTGGGACTTAAAAAGGCAGGTCCGGATGAGCCACCCTCCCCCCAGCTGAAGGCCCAGATCAGAAGTTGGGATGACACAAGCAGCAGGAAGGGTTCATGGGGTGGCAGGGCTTGGGGCTAACTTACTTGGTTTATGGAAAGCTCTGGAGCAGTCAAATATTAAATGGCTCATTGTTTAGCATGACCACACACAAGGACTGGTAATCAAAGCCTGCTTTAAAAAGGAAAAAGGGGAATTGGGTCCTTCCCAAGGCATCAAGGTGTAGAGCTCACTCAGACAGCAGTGTGGGAAAGGGGAGGGATCATAAAAGAACTCCAGCATAAGTACAAAAGGGAGATTCTCACCTAAAATAAAAGACAAGGACAGAAAGTAATGCATCAGCCAGCAAGGCTATGGAAGCACTGGGTTCAGGCTCCCATGCTGTTTCCACAGTAGCCATGTGTAGGGAACCCAGCAATAGCAGTAGGCTCCATCCCAGGGGTGGTCAAGGATAGGGTCCATCTCTCTCCCTTCCTTGTCTCCCTTCCACAGGACAATGGCCAGGAGAAGAGCAGGACACTGAGCCATGAACCTCTAGTGACCATGTACGGTTGGTAACATCCATCACCAAAAAGAGCCAGGAGGGAGACTCCAGCATCCAAGATAGCACATCCTGCTGAGTCAGGGATGAGACTGGGGAGACACTGACATTCTTCATTAGAAGAATCATCTACCAAGGAACTAGAGAATAAATTCACATATTTAGGCACATACCAGGAAAATGAATGCTGCCTACGCAAATGCAGATCTTCTGACAACAGAAACTATAAGCACCAAGAAAACAGTTCAAATGACTACAAGTTGCTTTGAGATCTTTCACGTTGTTTGGTGCACAGATACAGTTCCACTGTATAAAACTTTGTGGATATACAAAAGATTTAGTGGTTTGGCAATCAATCACCGAAAAAAAAGTGGAGATTGAAAACATTAGGTTGATCTTGCTCTTCTTTCTATTTACTGGAAAGCCTGAATTCAAAAGAAACAAAACCTTAACAAAGCCCAGGTATCAGACAGAAGTGGGCTATAAACTAAAATAATCTTTTGCTGCAATACCACTACAGCTATTTTGTCAGGAAGCACAATAAAAGAGTTTAGGGCAAGGGTCTGCCTTGCAGTGCATACAATCATGTTCCCAAGTCTTTTGGAGAGATTGGTGCTCCTACAAGAATGTGCAACTCTGTGTGGACCAAATTGTTGAAAAATAATGAAAGACCAACAGTCAAGGAATATCTACCTGCATTATCTTACTACTGGTTTGTGTGTTCTTTTATTTATCCCCAAATTCATCAAAAATCATCAGAAATGTCAGTACTTTTTGTACAACAATGGCATACATACAGCATATGTTTGCATGTACATAAGGGCAGAAGCAATTTTCATGATTAAACACAAAATATGGTTTTAGGAATCTTAACATTTTCCATATCACACAGTTATAATTAATTAGATGAATATATTGCCTTCCCTATGCAAGTACTTTTATAGTATTTGATACTTGAAAGGTCTGAACATGTCTAAATTTAAGAAGTCAGTAGGCCAGCTGTTTTGAAATGGTAAAACAGTTGACATGATGATGTGAATTAAAATTATTGCTAATTAAATGACATCAGGTTACTTTACGCAGTTTACATTAAACCTGGCTGGTAAGTGGACATAATGAGCCATACTTAAAATGGAATGCAATTAACTTGAAATAGATTTTTTTTATTTTTATAAAAGTGTTTTTCATAACTTGGTGTTCCCTTTTCCTTTTTCCACTGTGGTCAGAATTTAACTCTCTGAAAGTTCATCTGGCAGCGGAAATATTATTTCCAGTTTGCCTACAGATACAGTCATTTCTCATAGGGCTGGCTCATAGCAGATGCTTTTGTAGACAGTCTTTAAACTTTGCCATTTCAGAGGCAAACACTCTTGATCAAAGGATGAATAAAAAAGAAAGGCTGCAGGAGATTCCTTCTCTGCTGACTACCTCCAAAGGGTCCTCTCGGGTTACGGGCTCTCTGAATCTCAAAGCTACCTTTAGTTTCTATTTTTATCTTCTAAATTTCTAGACCTGTAGACCTAAAAGCCACTACAAAGCTTCCTTGTAGGATAAGGATACTTCATCTTATTTCACAGACTACTTTTAAGGAGAGATGGGAGCTGTGAATGAAAGCCAACACTGTAGCAATTAAGACCCAATTAAGTACCCAATTGATCCGGTCATCTCCTCCATAGGACAGTGTTCTCACTCTGTGGACCACAGAAGTGGGTATGTTTGTAGGAGAAACAAATGGCACTTGCTTTGAGGGCTCCAGGTAAAGAGTAGAACCTAGGAAGCGGCAGACATTTAGCATGATGGTACAAAGAGGAAAGGGAAAAGGCGCCACAGCCACGTGCATGAGCAACCTCCTTTTTCAGAGTGAGGCAAGAGCATCAGTGCAACTGAAGGAATGGGAAGAAAGAAGGAAGCCATATGCACGGCAGGAAAGAAATGGCTCAGAGGGATGAACAGCCACCATTTCAGTTAGATTAGCTCTTAATTGGAGTCTCTTAAAAGAAAAGATGTAAAAGAAAGTGCAGGCACGCATGCACACAGAAATATCCTTGTTGAAGGAAAGTTTTTCCTACTGCAAGAGAAAAGGACCCTATTCTACTGAAATGGAATACAAGCTATTTAACAAGACTTAAGAAAAAAGAAAAAAGAGCATCTGAGAACAATGTATCTATTATAGCCTTGTTTTCCAGCAGATGTTTTGAGGTGACACAGAACAGCTTAGTGGCTGGGTGTTCTGTTTTAAAGACCATGCTGTGAGTCGTTCCGGAACAGAGCTATTTTGGCTATACAGGGCTTTTAAATTACCATTTTTAAAGTATACTTAAGCTGGTAAACTATGTGTAGCTAAAGACTTTTGTTTGAGGAAGAAGGGCAGGAGGCCAAGAAAGGTACCTCCAGAAGAAAAATGGGCTTTATTAAATCAAAGTGCACAAACAGTACTAGTCTTATCTGTTTTTCATACATCGCTCTGCAGCCTTAGTAAAATAATGTATTTCACTTGAATTCAAAACTAACATTTCTAGCACGTAGAAAAAGAGCTTCTGCTTTGCGAAAATATTTTTGCAACAATCAGGTGTCCGAATGCACTTCCCAAAGAACCAGCACATGAGGTGAATAATGATGCTATAAACTATGTTTGACCTTTAAACAGCTTTCATTTTGAAACAGGCTTTTGCTGAAGCAATGACACTATCCATAATGAAAAATTAAACAAAGTTGTTCAGCATGAACTTAAGTTTCCAGAAGTTTGAATAAATGAACCACTATTTAAGTAAAAAGAAATTCAAGAATTTCCCCAGTCTCATTAATTCTTCCTATCTGGCAAAAGGCCTGGTAAAAGCTGCGTGGCCTGTCTGCAGGTACCTCGGCAGCACTCGGGCTATAGGTGGTCACTGTCCTCCTGGTACCCACGGCCTATGCGGGTCTGTGGGCAGTAAAACACATGATTTTACTTGTACCCCACTGTAAATGTATTGCTGCCAAGCCTCTATATGTGACCAGCACCTTTCACATAAATATAACTGAAGTATTTCCAGTGCTTGCCTTGCCCATCACTGCCTGGAAAACCCTTGCCCTAAAAACCAGTTGACCTAATGCTGCTCCACCATCAGTGCTTTTGCAGGATGAAGTTAAAGTAACATAATTTCAAATCTCTCTTCAGCACCAGCAGCAGTGGAACATTCAAATACATACACTAAAATTTAAAAAGCAGATATGTGTTTATGAAGAAAATTTCTTGTGGCCAGCAATATTTGCTGTCGTATGATTATTTCTACCCACAGTAAATGCTTGGAAAAGAGCGCTTTCATTTTGAGGTTGAACACACAAAGCTGTGTCATGTTCAAGCAGTGCTCTTGCCAAGAGGCCCATCCAGAAGTTGCAGAGTTGCCTGTGAAGATGCTTCATTTATCTGAAATCCTGAATTAATACCACGAGTTTCTAGAACACATTGGACTTCCAGTGAAAATTCCAAACATTTGAGAATATTGAGCTGAGCTACAACTATGTAAAGTCCCACAAATTACAACCACAACACAAGTCATAGGAGAAAGTTAGTTTTCTATAGTTCCTGTCTGGAGGGGAAGCAGTCCTGGCACAAACAGGGTATGGCCCAGCTGTGTATCCCCTTGGACTGCCCACGCTCCTGAGGAGATTCCACTTCCATCAGCCTCTTTGGGAAGCGCCCATGCACGCACTGTAGCAAGTTGACATGCAGGAGGCCACCATGTTCTGCCATTTAGTTGGCCAGAAACTACGCAACTGCATAAATTGCTGCAGCCATTAAAACCTTTGATGGCCAGTTTAATTATTTTCATCAGTAATGAAGAAATCACAGATACCAGCCCTGCCAAAATAATAAAAAAAAAAAAAAAAAAAAAAAAAAAAAAAAAAAAAAAAAAAAAAAAATTGGTATCTTTATAAATAGTTCACTAAGAACACTTTAACAACCTTAAATGTTTAACAATAACAGAGTACTTAAAACTGTTTTCAACCAGATCTGTTGCATGTTTATATTCACTGTCACCAGGTATCATGTACTCTAAAGGTTTGTAAGTTGAGGTCAAAGTTAGGCTTGTGCAAACTACCTTGATTTTACTAAAACATGCACATTCTTTCTATAAAGACAGATTTTTCAAAAATGCTCATTAACATCTTAATTCTGCTGCAACTGAAATCAGCAGAATGGAGGAAACAGCAACAGTCACAGTAGCAAGACCAGGCAACCCATCCAGCCTGGCACCTTCAGCATGGTCAGTACCAGCAGCTTCAGAGACAAAACTTCTCTGAAGCCCGGAACCTGATTCTAATGCAGATTTCCATTCACAATCAACTCGTGGCAACAAAGTAGTCCAAGCTATTTCATGATGTAATCTAAAACCTTGTTGTTACAATTAATGTATTTGAGCAATTGATCTCATTGACACTTTGCAGATATGACATCTGTGCCCTAGCTTACTTGATTTTTTTTTTTTTTTTTTTTTTTTTTTTTAAATCGCATGTTCAATGTTTACAGCCCAGCTTGGGCCCTTCTTGAAAATTCCCAACATACACGCATAAAACACAAACATTTTCTCCAAGTAAAACCACAATGCCAACTGTGAGCTCAGAAACACCGAGGACAGTACAATACATATCTCTCTCTGTGAGACAAGGTAGTGGGAGATAAACACAACAAAATCCCAGTCACCTCTCTTGCTTCCTCATGGTGGAATAAAAGACCAGAAATAATAAGAGTCTTCTAAATATCAAACATTTTGACAGCTGTGGGAAACTTAAGCCAACCCAAAATTTAAAAGGATGGCTGCCACTGCTAATGGGTCCTTGAGGTATTGTTCATCACCATGACAGACAGGAAAGAGATGCAATATAAATGCAAGTAAATATTTAGTGCCTTTTTATTTTCCTGAAAGTGAAAACTGCATATGCTTGTTAAACCTAACTGTGGCTTTTATCATTTGAGCATTTATTACATTACTTCTAGGAAGCCAAGGAGACATACTAAAATTATTTGACTATTTTAATACTAATGGTATTGCCTATTGCTGACTTGCTAATTTTCTCACGACAAATGACTCTAAGCTCTCTTTTCTGCTTTGATTTCTTTTCTCTGATCACTCCCTGGACATTTTTCACACACAGATTTTCTTTCTCACTTACAAACCTCCACTTTGGATTCACTAAAATACTACAGGACATAGTTAAAAGTCAGAGGATTAAAATCCATTTAAACCAGCTGATAGAAAAGCAAGAATCTGGAGAGCTGAGGGAAGACACTGAACTGTTCTCAACTGACCTGATAGCAAGTGTCTCTGCCTGAGAAGTCCTACAGATTGCAGGTAGAAAATCCTCCCCCCACCCTCCAAAATCAGCCTCCATTTTTATTTAAATCTCTACTAGTATCTTAAACAATTCAGTCACATGATATAGGAACCGTTAGATATGACAATCTTAAAATACACCCTCTACCTTCAAATACATCTCTCAAGCAAGCAGAGGCAACTGCATTTTCCTGCATTGTCCTCACATTGAAAAGTCCAAGTGATTAACTTTGAAGTTGCACTTCAAGACCTTAAACAAAAGCAAGCAGGCAAAAGTAAAATTCTAGTGGCAACAACAGTTTTGTTTCTTGCTGACCCTCACATAATTCTGCTCCTTACACTGGATCAATAACGTCCTCTGGGCTTTACAAGCTGCATCCCTGGCACTCCACAACTGTGATGGTGCAACAAAAATTCAACTTTGTCCAAGATGTCAGTTGCCCTTCCTGTTTGTTTGCTTTGCATGCGAAAGCTTATGGCACATCCAAAAAATTTAAAGTAAGGCTAATATTCACAAATTCAGAATTGGAAAATAAAAGGTTCACAGTCTAGATTGAAAACTTATAATTAAAAAAACACTGAAACAAAATTATTTGATATTTCCGCAGAACTTTCAGAATTTCTAAATAGTGCCACAAAACCGAGAGTCAGATTACTGTTAGTACCCATGGCTTTGTTTATGAGCCTTTCAGAACCTTTTATGTATGTGGAAATTGTTCTAACAACAAAGTAATTTCAACCATAACTGCTTAACCATTATCAGTGAGAAGAAAGTCTACTCAACACTACTAATATTTGCCAAAACTAACAGATTAAGTCCATGTATTCATCTGGAAGTTCTATATCGAGCTATTTTGGAGAAATGATGAGCCAAGAGAGTTCGGAAAGTGTTCAAGCGGTGAGTTAATCTTATTTTTCTGAAGCAGGAAAATTTCCCAAATGCCTTTTGTAATTTGTCTCAATTTTCTTAAAATAAAATAAAAAGGAACCCTAGTGAAAGATTACAGATGTACCAGATTAATTATTTCGGTCATGGTGAGGCCAGTGAATATGAAAAGTGAAAAGCCAATTTTAAACATGGAGGTAAGGTCAGTCTCTGCAAAGTGAATGTGAAAGAAAAACAAAAGTAAATTTATTTAGAAGCCTAAAATACTTTTATGCAGAAGTTTTTCATACCTACTACCCCAAACTACAGGAGAGAGAAAAGAAGATTAAATTTCCTAGCAGGTAAGCAAGTAGAAATATTACAAGAATCAGGTACTCTCTCCATCTAGTCTGCAAAGAACTTGAGCTTACAGGAAATTCAGGCTGGGAAAAGGGGAGAAATGAAAGGACTTCAGTTTTCAGAGGGAGGAAATGCATCTCTTCCTCTTCTAGAGGCATACAGACTCTGGGTTTTTTGGTCGGCCCCGTGGCAAGGAAGATTAATCCCAGAGTAAGTATAGAACAAATAATTCCAAACATAACAAAGAAGGAAAGGTAAAATTCAGTGGGCAGAACAAATCTGAGAAAAAATTCATATGGAGGACAAAAAGGACAGATCTGGGCACTAAGGAGCAAATTTAATTGTTTAGTTAATAAGCATCAGAAAAGATCCCCTCCGTAACATCTGACAAAGAGGTGTTAAACTTGAATCACACTTAAATTAAAGCAAAAGTGGTTTGTGGACTAAGATTGGGGAAAAAAAATATTACTAGATGTTTTGCAAACTAAATAACATTCCTAAATTTCATTTGAAAATACTGAGTAGATATTTACCACAACAGAGGAAGGAGTTCTGCTCAGCTCTTGCTGGAGAACCAGTTATTATTGAGGCTGTCAGGTGAGAATTATTCTTCGCAACTTGTTTGAATAGGATAGAGTTTGTCAGTAATTTAATAACAATAATAATCTTGGACCAATATAATTTAAAAATTCGAAGAAACTGTCACTGCGAAAGGAGACAAAGATCAAATAAACAAACAGTGCAGTGAAATAAGGATGAGGGCCACCTACATTTTTCCTAAAATGTTATGTTTTTTCAGTGTCAAATTTTTTTCTGGCTGGTCATGGATTTTGAATTATCCGTATCCTAAAAAAAGCACTATTTTGTATTAAAGCTCAGTAAGCATAACAGTAAGTTTTTAACAACATGCACACTGAACGTTGCAGTCATGACCAGTCAGCGAAGTTACTTGCCATTATGAGAGATATTAAAACCAGATTATTAAAAAAATAGCTTAATTTGTACAAACTGGTTTTCTACAATCCCACCTAAATATTTTAATGAGCTAGTTATGAGTTGATGAACATAGTGAGAGAGATACAAGAAGAAAAGGGGATTTACATTACAACAATTCCACTGTTGTCATAGGGCAATATTGGTACTAGTACAGGGTAAAATCTTGTATTTTCACTCTGTTTCCAGATAAAACCTATTGCTGTTGTTCTTCAACACACAAAGTGCTGTCATTTTTTCTCTGTTTGTCATTTGTCTCCTGTCCAGTTTAACATCAAAACGACCAAAAGCATATGTATTTCCAGACATAGAGAAGGATTTGCTCCTTGTCACATTCTACACCAATTCACTGCTATAGCTGACAACTACTCAGAAAATGGGTGCTGCCAACCAGGATTTAGACCCTGCAAAGAAAGTTTTCTGGAAAAAAAGGCAGAGCTGAGCTGATTGATGCAGGACAAGGACATCCGCCTTCAGTGTCTAGGGTTAAGGAGAGACCAGTGATCCTGCACTCCAGGCCATCAATCACTCCGAACCCTTTGCTCTACAGGGTGTCAGCAGCTCTGAGGGATGCTCCACCATGCAACTACACTGTAACCAGCCCCAACAACAGCAGGATGCAGCAAATTCAAAGAAGAGTCTGGAAAACTGTGAGGCTTAATCCCTTATGCCACACCACTGTGGTCACAGGGCACAAAAGAGGCAGGAAAGCGAATGCTAAACAAGGCTTTATTGTTAAAATGAGGAGCTGTGGGACTGCTTGTGCACTGTGGAGTGCTTCCATCAGCACTAAAAGACTTTCCAAGAAGGGTATAAACTAATCCAAAGCACTTACCTCAGAAACTGGAGCATTCTTCAGAGCATGCACCAAAACCCAACAGACTTCGGGACTACCTCTACATTAACTAGGGTAGAACTGGTGACACAGTACTCTAGGGATCCCTCCCAGAGGACAGCTCTCAGAGCCAGAGACCTGAAAGGACTTTGGGTTGGAGTTAGCTCCCGGAACTCTGAAAACATTCTTGCCTCTCCCTCAGTCCCACTGGTCTTAGATTTATATTATGTTCCTATCTATTTTACTCAAAGAGTAAAATTAATTCTATTAAATATGTTAAGTAAATAGTTTGACTGAAGGATGTAATTGCAGTAAAGTGCAACATATAACTAAAAATGTCATCGCATAATCCAGACCAGCCTTGTGAAATCAAACATGCCTTTAGCTGAATTGCACAAAAAAAATGAATCCCATTAGAATATAGTCTTTGCAATGGTTTTATTTTTATTTCAACATAATCCGTTTCACATAGGAAGCCCTTTGGATGTTTGTGGCTCAATAACATTTTGAATGACAGCATGAAATCTGGTAACAAAGTTGAAGATGATACTAATTGAAAAGCAGCTGGCAGATCACAGGTAAAGCTGATTTGTTACAGCTGGACCACTGTTTGCCACATGATGCAGATCTCATCTTTCTAATCAGTCAGGTAAAGCTGATTTGTTACAGCTAGACCAGGTATTTGCCACATGATGCAGAGCTCATCTTTCTCATCAGTGAAGACTTACACCTGCATTGCCTCTCCCCCTCCTCTTTTATCTCCAGTCCATCTAAGCAAATTCTGGTATGCCAGCTCTGCTGATAGCTGGCTAGTGCTCAGCTGAGCTCTCATTCAGGTAGATATAACCAGAGGTACATCAGGGTATGGTACAGTTGGTGGAGCAAGCATTCCCAGAGAAGTCAGAAGTGTAGTTTTCATGGGTTTATAGCAAGACTTTTACAAGGATCTGAAAAGCGATGGACCTGTTCTAACAGTAGAAGGTACAGCATTGTACTGGTTTACTTCATTCATGATGATGCACCTCTATCAAGGCTCACTACTTTCGACATATAAAACAGATTAACAGACATGTCCCTCCAATATACTTACTGCTACTTATTTTTCACTAGCACCTTCCTCACACTTGTAAACATGCTGCTGAAATTCTGCATTTACTTTACCAGCCTGGGAAAGATAATAAAAAGAGTTGAAGATTTTGTGCTATGTAAGTTTTCCAAAATTGGTACAGTTCAAATAGAATC
The DNA here is from genome assembly GCF_003259725.1 of Athene cunicularia. NCBI lineage: Eukaryota > Metazoa > Chordata > Aves > Strigiformes > Strigidae > Athene > Athene cunicularia. The sequence goes on along the minus strand of NW_020799101.1, from coordinate 29,919,943 downwards.
CTTTTAATCCTTTAATCTTCAAAATAACACAAGAATGTTTCTTGGATCCGTCCCCAGCTTCTCTACAGAAAATTAAACAGCTCCATTTACACCATCTCCTTATTTACAAGCACCCATTTCTCCACAATGTTACTTATTTCTGTCTTCCCTGGTATCACAGCCCAAGACTTTTTCCTCACACAGGAGACCATAGTCAATAGTTCCAGCTACTACTTAGCTGAAGTTCTAAATCAACACTAGAAACAAAGCTTTATGTAAGAGAGTATTTCACAGAAAACTACGTTAGCACTTTGATAACTGAAATCAGCAAAACAAGTGACTGAAACAGTGCTATGCTTTGCTCTCGTAACTTTTCCCACTGGTTTTTTTCTTCCAGTCCTTATTATTGTGCCTCCTGCCATGTTACTCCTCCTCAACCCTTTTTCTAAAATACTTAAATGTGCTTTTTCTAAGCGTATCATTTCTAGCCTCCATGGACTGAAGCATTTTGGGGGAAATCAGATTAGCTATGCAAACTTGTAAGCAGCAGAGGACCTGAAAACTCAGATAAATGGATCTGCCACAGTCATGAATGTCAGTTTTCCAAGTTGGAATTCTTTTTTTTACCCAAGCTTATAGATGTTGAAAGATTACCATTTGAAAAATAAATCTTTTTTCTATGATATCTACCAAAATTAGCTTCCAATTATTCTAAAAATTTTACAACACTAAAACAGAAATAGCAACGAAATACTACAGCTTTTCAACGCATGGCCCAGCAGGAAAAAAAAAAAAAAACAACAAACAAACCACCACCAAAACACAAACACAAGCATCACTTACATTTATTTATTCTAAGAATACTATTCTATTGAAATACACCCAAATATGTAAGAAATTCTCATACTTGACTACATGTTTTACACCTTCTGCTTGCATAAAAAGTGCATTTGGAATGACTAAATGTCAACAGATTTAGTACAACATGATATAAAACAAGTAAAACATTGACTTACTGTGAGGTGTTTACGTCCAAATCTTCAGAATGTTCTTGGATACAGCAATTATTCCAACAGAGATCTAGCAGAAAAAAATCATTTGAGCCCAGAGATTTTTCACTTGGCTGAAATTAAAAAGAAACTAATTAGCCAAACTACAGAAAGGGTTATGGAACAAGCTAGCAGACAACTGGGGTCCTCAGCTAAAGTTAATTAGTAGAAACTTCATTTTTGTTGATCTATACCAGCTGAGACTGTGTGCCCTGAGATCAAGCAGACTGCAGCCCCTTCTGCTGGGCAAGGGTTAGATACTATATCTGCACACAGGGCTGCTTGAACTGAATTAAAGAAGAGAAGGGGACATGAATTCAAGTTCAGTAGAAGCAAAGAGGAGAAGTAAGTCACCACCATGGTACAGCTCCTGCTGTACCTGGAAGTTAAGCAGTTGTGCTTCACAGTGCACTTCTTAGTCCTGGTCTTAGGTGTAGAGGGTAGGGGGCACAGCCCAGCATTAGGGCAAGTGGGTTTCCACAGTCCTGGCTCACTGACTACACACGGGAATCAATTAGTGAGGATTTTACCTTGCTCCATGGTGACACATTTCTAGTTCCTTCTGCAGGAAAGCAGAATGTGTGATGCAATAGTGCACACACTTGCGGTTTGCCTGAGACACAGGACACATCAGAGATCAAACCTGCAGAGGTTAACTCCTCTACAGATGTAGCCATCTTTCCCCCCACAAAGTAGGAAGTATTTATGTTGGTACTCAGAAAGGTAGTGAAGTGTCATCACTCTGCATACCATCCCATTTCAAGCAGTAGTGACATTTCAATTTCTAATGTATTTTTAAACTAAGTTTTCTATATCCCTATTGGTACTGTCATATTCTTATGTTACCACACAAACACTTTACATTTCTATAGTCTTTTGGCCAAATGATCTCAATGTGGTGTGAAGGCCCATTTGCGCTTTATTTCTGTTTGTCTTGTACCCAGACTTACTACAAGACTGACTGATTTAGAGTAGGAAGAAAAGTGTATCTCGCAATAACTGATTTTTAGGCATAGGTGTATAAAAATTGTTAAAACAAAGTTAACAGTACTCAGTCCACAACTATTAGAAGGAATGGGAGAACAGGCACACAACTGGCCAGTGGGTAGCACGGCTCTGAACAAGCTGGAATAGACTGGCACCCCACAGGTAACACAGCCCTCCACAACCCCGAACAGAGGCTGATCCGTGAAAGGAAAAAAAAACAGTTCTTCGGACCAGACAGATCTTGATCCACAGAAAAGTGTATGTAAACAGCAGTGATACACTCTGGAGCTCTGGAAAGCTTGAAGCTTCCCACAGGGAAAAGCTTTTGAGCCTAGTCATCTCAGTCTCGGAGGGAAGCATCACAAAAGCCCTCAGAGCCAGCAGTATCAGACTTGCATCATCGTATACATAAGGACTGACTAATAAATTTATTAATGTCTAGTTTTTAGAAGTTAATGGAAAACTTACCTATTATCTAGGCATAAGTAAATGTTTGAAGTTTGAGGTTTTACCTGGTCTCTAAGTCTCTCAGAGTACTCCCATCATGCTGGTCCCAAACTCACAAATAATAACAGCAGCAACGTGTGCAAGCACTGGTGTCTTACAGCAACCTCACCAAACAGAGAATTATTAACCCTGTTTTAGATATGAGGAAACTGAGGTATGGAGAGGTTAGCTGACTTTTTTCCAAAACTAGCAAAGCTAGTAACACAGCCCCGCTCTCCCAAGGGCAGGCGGCATGGTTCAGCAGAGAGGACTAATGCAAGCTTTGCAAGAGACCGAGGCCAGTAAGACTAGAGGCCTCTGTGCTGCTGACAAGGATCTGTGCTGCCAGCCCAGACCGCAGCTCCATCTGGCCCTGTCAGAAATCATAGTTTGTCCTGATGATCAGAAAACCACAGAAACTAAGCAGTTTTCATATTCTCACAAATTGTTTCATCTCTTTACTTTACACCTCTTACCAATGCATGAGCAATGTAACTGTTGACCTATCATGCTCTAATGTTTTGTGAATTATTTCTAATTTCTGTGGTAGAATATATCTACATTATAATTCAAGAGTTTCTTAGTAACATTTCATAAATTTTCAAACACCACTTTTTTCCAGACCACGGAGTAACATGATGGCAAAATGTTCTGTAAAACTATATATATAATGTGTGTGCGTATGTATGTCTCGCTCTGCCAAGCCTTGTAGCTGTTGGGTGAAGTTCTGGCAGTTTGGCAGACACAGGGCTCTAGGATTAGTTACAAGAGGACATTTGCATATAACTCTGTCTCTGTTTATGAAGCCTAAGAAGAGAAGTGTTAGTGTTACTGGATTTTACTTTTGAGAACAAAGTATGAAAATCTTCATATAAGCTGAGAAAGTTGAACCTTTTTCTCTTAAGTTACAAGTCTCTGTGGGGTTTGAGTTGGCTGATTAAAAATATGGATACAATCTATATGTCTAGAAACCTCTGTTCGCATAGGTGTTCCGATTGTTTCTATGGACAGGAACACAGCCATGTCTGTGTACTCTGTGAAGTTTGCATTTGAACTAGACCCATTCTGTTCCCCTTCTCCATTTTCCCTGGAAGGATTTTCACTGCTTGCTGATCCAGCTGGCTTGCTTCAGGCTGCAAGTCAGCTTGCATGTAGTGGGTAGTTTGGATTTGACTGCAAGGATCTAGATACATTTATAGTCACCTATTTTTACACTTAGTCACTTCTTTCCAGGAAGGAAACTTCCTGGGGCAAGAGAGGTGCATGCAACTAAGGAAGATGGGCCACAGGTTTTAGCAAAGTAAGATAAGTGTGATGTTGAAATTCAGAGTATCATTAATCATGGTGATGATGACCGTACCTGAGCTGTATTAAAGTCAGTTTGCCTTATGTGACCAGAAACTCCACACCTCTGCTGAATCGCCCCTACATTACTGCAGAGCTTCCTCCTGAGATGCTCTAAGGAATCAGGAATGTCCTTTGTTATTATAAAAACCACAAAATATTTTAAACTGATATTCAGTATCACCTCCTACCATTGCAGTAAATCAGCTCAGAACTCAAAAGCCATTCCTGATCACTAGCACACCTTTTGTGAAGTTTTGTTTTCTTAATTTTAAAAGATAATTTCAGTGTTTCTTCCAAATAATTCTCAATATCAGAATGGGTCTCAGATGAGCTTAGCCTTCGCTGCTGTTTTGAATGAACAGATCAATGTTAGAAATGTTTTTTTTTTTAGAAGCAGTACTTTATAACTGATTGTTGGCTTCTTTCTATTCATTTTTGTGAGTGCCTGACAACAGATTATTTTTGCAGAGATTACTGGCACTGTGACAGCCTCATCAAAATGGTAACACCGTAGACATCTTTCTACGTCAATACTCATGGGATGGTTAACTTTTCATTTGTGGTCCATTATCCTCCTTTTTAAAAAAAAAAAAAAAAAATGATCCTTCCATTGATATGTACTTAAATGTCTATGGAAATATAGCTTCCTGTATCTCTGCTCCCTCCATGAAATAGCATCTGCACTAAGAAAAGTAGCAAACTCTGACCACTGAAGCTATATGCATCCTAGTATCAATAATGACAAGACAGTAAAATGAACTCCATTTTTACCGTAATGTTAGTTAACATTTTTCCAAGTATAATAAAACATGTCAACTGCAACATTAATAATTTTACCACTATTTTTTTAAATTTAATTTTAGTATAGCTTTAAAATAATTTTCAGATTAAGCATTGCTGAAATGCAATGGAAGCACTTTTTGATACCCTCACTGATACCCAGTCAGTTTTGCAGCATAAGGATCAAGTTCTCTCTCAGCATCTCAACTTTTCTGCACACAACTTTGCAGACTGGTAACAGTTTGTGTGGGGAACCTCACATCTGACAATCCATGTTACAAATTGCTCCCATTGTTCCTGGGCCAAATCCTGTGAGGTTTGTTAACTCCCATGGCACTTGATGAGAGTGACAGGTGGTCAGAGGGTTGGAAATTCCTGTGTAGGTTGGCACCTATTAAAGACAAGACCTACTGGTTTTTAATCCCCAGGATCAGTTTCTGTCTGCTCTATACATATCATCAGGAGGATACAGCTGTTGCAGATCCGACAGAGCAGGCATGAGCAACCTGATGCCAATATCGGGAGACAAGGGAATTTGTCAAACAGGTCAACACGGAGGAGACAGCTGCTGCAACCACAAGGAGGAGATTTCACCTCCTTGGATCCAAGTGCTGGATGTGCCTGTGAACGACCACGCTCCTCCACAACAGCAGGTACAGGGCAGAGAGTGGATGAAGGGGTTTGATGATATAAAAATTATTGAGGAGCATTTTATTAATTGAAGCTCAAGAATTAATATAGTTGAGGTCCAGAAGAGAAGGTGTAACCAGACCTTGTAACCGTGACTATGAGACAGGGAAGAGTTGGAAGTTACGGCAGTTCTTAATTTATAGCAAGATTAATACAAACAGTATTTTCAATACTAAATAACTGAGCAGGTCAAAATTTGAAAGACTACATATTTTTTAATACTCATCATGAAATAAGATACATCTCCCTCTGCTCCTTTGTCATTGGGCCCAAATCTTTTGATTTGTACAGTAGTTTCTAAATCTGTCCAGCTGGTCAGGTTGGAGTGCAGGTATTGCTTACTGAGGGCCCACTCAAACAGGGTGAATTCATGCTTCCTGTTCTCACACACCTTCACAAGCTTTCTATTCTCAGCCAAGTGAATTATACATAAATATTTCCAGTTTTAATATTATAAAAATACTCTGTCATGTGACACCGAAGTGACACACGACATAAAACCCAGCTCAAGAGAATAAACATTTCAAAAAATAGATTCAGTTAATTTAAAAGTGACAGTGAATACATCCCAAAGCTCTATTTTTAAAATTTAAAAATTGTAAATTTAAAACGATTTTTAAAACTTTACAAATTGAAACAGGAAGAAAAATATTAACATAGAAAACTCAGCTGAGATTTCAACTATCTTAAACACATCCAAAAACTTCCATTCATTTTTAAAGACATCTGCTTTAGTAGTGCACTCGAACCAGAAGTGAATTTTGGTTTGGTTTATGGCAATTGTTAATTTTTGACTGCAGATTTCTAATTTTACATCTGCAAATGCAATCAACACAAACAATCCAATACGCAAATGTGGAAAAGAGTGGTTCCTGTACGATAGTTGTAGAACTATTAATTGGGAAACATACAGCAAAGTAGTCTCAGAGGAGAAAAATCTGACAACAAACGACCTTTGCGGTTTTAGTGAGTGGAGGTGGAGGAGAAGACCACCTCCTTTGTGCCCTTGGTTAGCACCCGCTGGCAGCAGAGCAGGGTCAAGCTTGTAGCTGCAAAGGTGTTAAAGGCAGCGGAGTCCGTCCCGCACTGGGGCCAATGTGAGCAGGTGCCCCTTCCCACCTCCGGCTGCGGGGTTCTGCTCTTCCGCTGCCCCTTCCCCCGCCAGCTATGCCACAACAACTGCTTGTGGGAGCGCAGGGCAAACCAGACTGCCGAAAATAACCCTTCTGGAGAGTTATTTTTAACCTGGATCCCTTCAGATCATGTCAGGGTGGCCTCACAGATTCATGTGGGTGTGTGTAGTAGTGCAGGATAACGAGTTCCCAACGGAGGAGGGGGGAGGACAGAGGAGCCTTTAATCTGGGTTTGCCCCTAAAGGCAGAGTATTGTGAAACTATTGTACATCCGTGTGTGACAATTGCGTGTATGATATACACAGCAAAGAGAATACAAGTCTTTGTCATACCCATGAGACAACAATCCGAAATGCTTAAAAACCTTTAAAATACTTTTTTTTGTGTGTGTGTGTGTGTGTGTCTCTATACCTGAATATACACATGGAGAAGATCTCTTGTAATATTAAATAACTATTTTCCTAACTTTCTTTATCCTCTCGGTGTAATTCAGTGCCTCTTCTAAAGGACCCCATCAAAGCTAAGTCATGGAGTATCAGAGATGTTCACAAGAGAAATCTCTGCTAATAAACTGCATGGCAGCTATCCATAGCAGAAACACCTCTAGCAGTAGTAACACAGCACCTTCTAGACCACTCTTCTAATGATGGTGTCACAGAGATGAAACGGTAGTACCTTTCAGATAAGAGCAAATATATGGGCACACCAAAATAGAAACCACTTTCCATCAGGAATGAAGAGGGACACCGCGCTGAAAAACGGCAGAGTAGAGCCGTGCTTGAGATTTGCAAAGGCCTTCCCATCCACAGAGACCAAAGAGATGTCTATGTACTTGCACAATAAACACTGAATAAATACTGGAAGAAGGAAGGTAAATCTTTTTCCTAAGAAACTCTCTCCTTTGTTTGTTGACAGATGAGTCCTATCCTTGTCAGAAGCAACTCTCTTCTCCAGGCTTCTGGGAACTAGCTGCTATGAGGCATTTTCTGAATAAAGAGGAAGTTTCCTATCTCAGAGAGCAGCAGCAAGGAAGAAGCCCACGTCCTCAGACTGGCTTTTCTTTCAGCTCTTCCATGCATTTTTCAATAGTAATTTGGCCCCTGGCTGCCTGTTTGAAGGACTGGCTGCAAAAACAAGCTGTAAGAACAAGCAGTTCAGTTGGTGCTTCTGTATCTAAACAGGATGTCAATATTAGCTATTTTAATCTTTATTTTTAGATTATTTTTAATGCTTTCACAACTCTCACTCTCTGAGACTGATCTGGGGTTGATATTGTAGCCAGAGAGGATTTGGGGTTTTATTTAATCCTGATTCTTTGCCATGTAGCTAAAAGGCTTTTGCCTTGTTAAAAATATTATACTCCAGTTAAGTCAATAAATATTCACCATGTCTGCCTACTCCTTGTAACTCCTGGTTGGACAAAAGCCTCAAAGCATTTGAGGAGAGTAGAATAAGATCAATGCTTCATTTAACAAGCAGGCAAAAGAAACAACAAATACAGCCTATCCAGCCAGTTCTCTTTTCCCTGCCTTTTCTCTCCTTCTGTATCCCACTTGTCATCTTTTTTCAACACCTCATTCTCTGCCTCTTCCTTTTTTTGTGCTTTCCTCGCTTGGTCTCACCCTCACTGCCAACACTTTGCTCCTTCTCTTTCCAAACTCCAGGTGACATCTTGTTAGCGCAGCAATCTCAGACATAAAAAATTACATCTGCAACCAACTGCTGTTCCAGCTAACATTTGTAGCTATAGGCCTCATCTACAATGCTAATACTTTTGAATTTTCCCCTAAAATCTTCAGTGCTAACATTTTCACTGCATGCTATTTGCTCTGTTATCCTAAACATGCTGAAACCCTTCTGCTAACCCATCATATTTACCCTTGTAGGTTCCAGACTTTATAAATACATGTCTATATATAATGTGTAGATACGTATATTTATATAAGTACATATATCAGGTTTTTAAACACCCCTACAAAAAAGCCAGTGCAGGTGTATGCACTGACATGTACAGACTACTTCCTCCAATCTGCTGTCACATGTATAACACCTGTAGAGTCAAGCCTAATTTTCCTGACTGCTTGTTTACCCCCTCTCCCTAGGACGTGAAAATTGTCATCTGTCTGATGCTATACCACCACCCTGATTTCAGCTTTGAATGCAAAATCATCTCACACATTCAACTGCCTTTTCCATAACTCACGTCCACAGTGGTGTGTGGAATTGGGCTTTACACACAATGGAAATCCGTGCTTTGCTTCCTACCGCTTGTGGAGGCAGGATATTAATGACCAGCCAGAATCCCTGGCTCACCCCGACATGGCAGGAAGTGGCAAATGGGGTCGCAGGCACAAGACCAGTAAAGGAACTTACTTACGGAAGAGAGGTCTATCATCTCCCAAATCATCATCTTCTTCGCTCTGTCAGATATCAGCTGCACTAATGAGGGGTTCCCAAGAGAAAGCTAGGGTCCCTTGGTTCCCTCTGTTTTCAGTGAAGCACATCTGAACGAGATTACTCCTTTGCCTTCTGTATTACCTGCAGAGAAAGCCAAAGGTGATTAACTTCTAAATTATCAGATAAGTTTGCAGGCCCAAATGAGGTGGTAATGAATATTCCCCAGAAAATAACGGCCAACATTCCTATTTTAACCATTACAGTTTCTACCTGTCAATGGCATGCACATGCATCACATCCTGGCTTGACATCATTCGACATCATTCGCGGATCGTCTTGTATTTGAAGTATGTGGCAAAACGTGTACTAGGAAATACACTATCTACATTATATTGTGTTCAAAAACCTGCAAAATTATATCTTATCACTGTTTCCTAATGAGAAAATTGGCTGAGCTAACTCAGTATTACATATGTCCCCATGAAATTGTCCAGTTTGGATTTTGAATTTTTACTGACAGTAAGATTGAAGAGTTGAAAAGGAAAAACTTAAATGTCATTAAACTTGAATAGAGAACTTCAAATAGACTAATAGTTGGTCATCTAATAATTATTTGGAATAAAAAGACATCATTATCTCCAACAACAAAGGACAGAACAGGGAAACTCAACAAGGGAGGGACAGATGCAGCACAATGTATTTTTTGTAGCCAGGGTTGTGAGGGGAGGTTGTTTGTTTGGGGTTTTTGCGTTTGGGCTTTTTTCTCCTGGAAGCAAGGAAAAAAATGGTTAGATGTGGCTCTGCATATGCCAGATGCGACAATGATATCAAATCCCTTTCTGGGGAAAGAATTGCTTCACAGTGTTTGATTTTGACAGAGCAAGGACTCATTGTCTCCAAATTTTGCTGGATACCAATAAATGCTGGCATTAGTGTGACATTTCCCTTTGAAAGCTGGAGTACAGAATTAATCCTAATAAACAGTGCGAATCTGCAACCCTTGCTAAGGCAGAACAGCGCTTACTGTCACAGACTTCAGAATGACTCACGTGAACATGACTATGGGTTACAGCCCCCGGGGTCTTTTACTAACAACACTTTCATTTTCTACCTACCAAATGGCAGTGGGTTTTTTCTTATATTTGGGATAGCTTTCAAGCACTTAATGCATTATTAAAATCTTCTGATGAAGTACAGCATTCATAGTAGTACCTTACATATATTTAATCAGTTTAAATGCTTACAGCAAATGTTTATAGCCTTTACTAAATGATTAAACGTTTCTTAAGAGACATACTACAAAGTAGCATCATAAATTTAGATATATACTTTTCATGCTTTAACAGTTGCTTCACTTCTGAAAACTTCTTTCAAAAATTGATACGTTTTTCTCCATGTGTCATAATAGGTTATTTTTACATCTCCAGGATTGGACATGCCTGTAAAACACTGGTTTCTCTCCTGCTATATAGTAAATCACAATCTACAAATAAAACTGTCTAAACATCTCCACAGTGATTCTCTTTCAGGCACATGAAAGAAATGTTCATGTGTGATCTATTTGTTGGTGGTCTTCTTCATACTGTTGTCCCTAGATTTTTCATACACATACATTTCATAGATGCATTTTTATTGGCCTTGAGTTCTCCACATGTATCAGCCAACTTGGTTTTGGTCTACATTGGCTTTATCCCAGGTCTTGTGGGCCTTAGTGAGGCAAAAAATGTTTATAAAACTGAAGAATGGACCTCCTACTAATGCTCTTCTAAGAAATTGTGGGCATTTGGATCAGAAACATTAAAAAAGTACATTTAATCATTCTTTTAGCATGATTACCTGGAATATATTGTTAATTCTAATTTAACAAATTAATGTTAATTAAACAGCTGCAGTACAAACAACAAAAAAAAGTCAAGAATGTAATATTCCCCTGTAGAAGTTAAAAAGATGCGTATTCACTAAAAATAAAAAATAATCTTTCTCAGCAAGAAGCACTTGCAATAAATCGACTTCTGAAACTTGTAGCAGCTCTTTGTGTGATATTGTGTGACATAAACAGAAAATCTGAACATGAAGTACCATTCTTGGGAAGAAATTTGACAAAGTTGAAATGTGGTCACCTCATTACAGAAAGATCAACTGCTGCTAATAAAAGCAGATATCTTGGAGAGCCAAATCCATGGAAAAAAATGTGAGACTGCCACGCCTGCCACTGACAGCTGAAAAACAAAAAGTACTTGGCTTTGTGGACACTTGAGTCCCACAAGTGTTAACTACAGATTAATTTATTTCTACTTATCGTTGATTTGCCTGCTAAGTAAGGATCCAACCTTAGTCAAAGGTCCCCTTGGCTTCAGGTCTGGCTTTGTTAAGTAACCAGTGTATCAGGGAACTCTTACCCTAAAACCTGCCTAAAAAAAACTGTTCTCTAGTCACCTTTTCAAACATGGCCATCCACAATTTTTCTTTCCAGGCTCACTTCCCAGTGGAGAAGCAAAGTGGTTCCTCCAACGCAGGAGTAGTGGTAGCCTCCCTGACTGATCAAAGGCAATCCCAGAAGTCCCCGTCCCCCCCAGCGCCTGAGCTGCCCACTGGGGTACGGCTGTCGGGTGTCTGCGGGTGGGCAACCCTCTGCGGGATGCACAACTACCCCTTGCATGGGCCTTGAGCTTGTTTGGAAAGGAACAGCGAAGGGGCGCCCCCCAGGGAACCTTAAGTCTTTGTCGGTGACTGGCCCTTCCCATTTATTGTTTTATCCCTTGGTCTTTCATATTTCATCCATGTTTTCCTGTCTATCACATTTTGTTTTCTCCTTTTGTCTACATGGCCACGAGACCCTTAAGACATAAATAAAACTTTTGGTAATTTTTATGTTCCTGTTAATTACTTCTCCACAGTTTTGAAAAATAAAATTTTCGTTAATAGTTTAATTTTGCCATCAGGGCAGATACTGACTGCTTCATATGCAACAAGATTAAAAATTCAGCTTGCCTGTCTTATTTTGTGCCTTCAAATCACCTACTATATTGTGATATATATTGAAACACTTCTTACTGAACTTATTTCATAGCCATAAGCAAATGAATAAAACAGCAAAACCAACTGAGGAACTTTATTTTTTATCAATAGTGAATTATTCAGAAAACAGAACTTCAGGAAGATATTATACAAAGTAAGATTAAATCTGGTGAACAGATTCAGATTTTCTATCTTTATATTAGAATATGTCAAAATCATGTTTCATTTCAGAAAAACAGAGGGGTTTATTGATGCTTTAAAAATAAAACTGGCCACATTTTAAAATCAACTTTCCATTTATTTTTTAATTAAAAACTTGATGTGAAAAAAAAGAATAAAACAAAATAATTAATTTGGGATCAAATTGAAATAAAATGCTGTAATTTTTGGTTTGGATATAAATAAATCTGTTATTTACTCTTCTAACAATAATAGGTTTGTGTCATAACTGTTACTACAGAAAGAAATTACTTATGTCACAGTAGCAAAAGTCATGATATATACAAATAAATGTGCAAGTCGGAGATCGTGAATGCTGATAATACTTGAGGTAACAAAATAAGAACTTCAAATCCCATGCCACACTCACATTTTAAGAATTAACCAATCCCCCTGCCAAGCTGGAAGATACAAGAAAATACTTCCTCTCTTTTGATATCATGATCTGAGTAAGATTTTAAGAGCCAACATAGACAACAGGGTCAAAAGAAGGGAAATAAACATCAGTAAAACCAGAGGGAATTAAAACAAAAATCTGAGAACAAAGCGTACGAGTTTAAGGCCTTTAAATCCTTTACAGGGTGTGAGTCTCAGAGACATCAAGGTAAACACTGTCATCCTCAAGAGTTCCAGCAATTCCGTCATGACCCATGTTACTCTTAATATTTCTCCAAAGAGTACTGAACTTAGCAGTTCAGAGAGATCCTTGTCCTACAAAAATACACTATCTATATGTGAATAAAGTATCTTAAATTTCTATTGCGAAGGGTTACAGCAACACCTGCTTTTAAAAACTCTTTCCGTGGGAAAAAAATATGTGTGGCCACTAATTCCTGCACTGTTTCTTATTTCAAAATATTTTATATCTCTTTCAAGCTATTGATAGCTGACAGGAAAAATAAAGTTTGCCCCAAAGTGAAAATCTGTATTCATCATCCAGCATGACTTTTTAAAATAAAAGAAGCATTATTCTGTCTATCTTTTAGTCTCTGCTGTTCTGGAGGGGAAAATATTTCCTCTCTTTTGATTTCATGATGAAATAAGTTTTTAAGACCCATTTACCAAGACAGAATACAGTGTTAAAAGAAAGAAATAAAATCAATAAAACCAGAAGGAACTAGTCCAGAAATCTCTGGTGGATCAGAACTACCATTCACTCAAACAAGTTTTAAAGACATTAATTATTCACTCCAACACTGTGCTGAATACTCTTCTTATAATAAATCGTCTCTCTGGGCTGACTGGAACTGGTAGGGCTAGAGGCCAATGTACTGTTTGCTTTTTCCTCTCGAACTTGTGTTCTTTCAAAAGAAACCAGCCTTGTCTCTCCTTATACAAATGCATACTCTAAAATGGCTCAGGCAAAGAGCAGCCTCACAAAAGCATGCTGTTAATAAACCATGAGAAAGACTGGTCATAGAGCATAAAACATGAAAAGCCTGCAGTACATACTTAGAGGATCTTAAAAACATCTACCCTGAGTATTAAACATTCCTCTGAAAAGCAATGTTTCCTGGCCAAAGGTAACCATGTATTTTACCAACAGATGTGGTCTGTGGCTATCCAGACTAAGACCATTACACTTCAGGGAACCCACCGCTTTACACATCCCTGTGTAGGTGGCATCTTTGCATCTGCCACCTTATCCATGGCTATCCTCCAGTCATCTGCCCCAGCAGAGCTGAGGGATGAACCCAAATAAGGATGGGTTTCTGAATAACTCTGGTTTTAAACAATCCTTTTTGTTGCAAAGGATATGCCATGGTAAAGCCTTGCTTTTGGCTGATTCAAGAGTAGTTAAGCAGTCTTACCAAGCACTGCTTCACATCTTCACAAAACCAGACATGAGACAAACCCAGGCATCCTCAGGTGTCATTCCCTCTCACCATTGCCTTCAAAGAAGGAAAAATGTAAGCAATTTACTTTCAGTTCTGCACCTTGCCCATCCTTTCCATACCCTAGATGCAGTTCAAACAAATGTTTGTGGGTTTAGCAGTACATAGCTTGGAGTTATGGTAAATTAGTGTTGTGGTAGATATTTCCCAGGGTAAGAAAACCTATTCAAATAACTACTGAAGGGTAAAAAAGGAACAATAAAGGACTAATAAGGAGAAGATAATAAGAGCTTTTGTTGGAGATGGGTAGTAATTCAACTACAAAAAAAAAGGCAGCAGCCAAGCCTACCACCAGCTGCTATGAGTTCTAGCTGAGATGACAAAGGAGCTGAGTTTTGGAGCATAAATCAGATTCCAAGTGAAAAAATAGTGATTTGACAACATAAATGGTTAGATTTTTTTAAAAAACAGCAACATATAAACATATATATATATTTTTAAAATATTTAAAACCCACAAAAGTGTTTACAATAAATGCTGAAGTGAAATCTGAACTGAAATTTCATCACTATAAGCAATAGATTATAGTGTCCTAGATTTAGAAAAAGAGACATTTAATCTCTAGAGACTATAAGCTTCTCTGTATCAGCTATTATTCTTCTGCAAGTCTATACTGTACTGAACATAACAGGAATCCAATTATTTCTGAAACCTCTGGGTGGTATCAGAATCTCAGTATTAAATAAAGATATAATGGTACATAAATCAGTATCATAAACCTGTTTACTTAGCTATTACGAAAATTCTGGTTAAAATATTCTAAACAAAAGATTCTAATAAAAGGTGTTTTAATGACTGTTTTTTCTATAAATTGTTAAGTGGCTCTCATCAACCAGCTGTACAGATGATTAAATTCTACTCAGCAAACCCACGGGTTTTTTTCTTTCAATGAATAAACTATAGCTAGGGTAGAGTTTCATTAGTTTATGATATTAAAAATTCCAATGAAATGTAAAATAATTACAAATGGGTTTGTGTTATTCTGATGTTGGGCAATCCATCAGTGATACATTTCTGCCTGTCAAAATGGCCAGGCGCTGGCTAGTTTTGGCCATGTGTACTTTTCTGGACTAGTATTGCTATGTATTCAATATTGCATATTGTATGTATTGCTAATGTATGTTACAGAGGGTCTTTGCATTCATGTACCTTTACAAATATTTCTCATTCATTTCTTTTGCAATCAAGAGAAAAAATACCAAATCAAATTCTAACCCAGGGATACTCTTTTTCCCATTCTGCTCCAAATACAAGGAGTTAAAGTGGGTAAACTGAATTCACTGTACCTTCAGTTCATAAAGTTAATCAGAAAATATCTTTGCCATTTATGAAGCTTTGGAAATATTGTGTGCAAATGTAAGTATGCATGAAGGCAAGACAAAGAATTCATGTTTTTAAGAATGGCTACAGTGTTGTGTGTGTGTTTGGTGCCCTGGATTACCCTCAAAATTTGCAGATGACCATTACCAGAGGAAGTGGAAGGAACAGCATGTTCACCAGCTGCAGAGCCAGGAATAACAGAAGCCACACGTTCAACAACAGCCATATGACTACAGGCAGGCTCTGACTGGGCACTTCCCATTCAGGATTAACATAATGTTTATACGAAGCAGAAAAATGCACCTCGCTTACCCAAAGCTACATGTTTCTCTAAGAAATGTGTGCCCCAGAAATAGGAAACAGTACCTCTGGCCTCTTGACTGAACAGACGCGTGAGCCCTCAGACTACAAGTGCTAGCTGCAGGAACAGGATTTGAAATGGTTGGAAGTCACCATCTGTTTCCAGAAAGTGTGCCTTGGGTTTCATCCCAAAGATCAGCACCCCCAGTTCTCAACGTAAAAAAAAAAAAAATGTTCTGACTGGCAGTTTGCTCCTGTGTACAATGTTGCTGCTGCCCAAAGTAAGACAGAAGAGCGAAGGGGCAGCAGAAGGGAGTGGAGCCCCATCCTGGTCTTTATAAATTATCCAAGAGTCCTCAGTGTTTTCATGTAGAAAAATGCTTTCAAAATGCTAATAAAAATACACCTCTGGGCTAACCAAGGCCTTTGTGATATCCCAAACTAAGCATCCAAGAATGAATCCAGAGTCATTAACCACTTTTGAAATAGTTGTTACTGGTTTATATGTGTTTTTAAAATTAATATGTGAAATAAATTTAACCTGTTTGCTATCATCTTTATTATTTTATTCCTGGACTTCATTTTTACCCTTATGTCAGTGAAACACGTAAGATAATTATTTAAATTAATGCAGTAATAGAATCCACAGTAGCAAACATACTATAAATTTTATCTTAAGTAACATAGTTTTTTCAGACATCATCATAAGAACTAGCCTTCAGGTTAGTCTGGAGAGCATACAACAAGATGGGGCAGAAGCTTGCTCAGTACTGATCACAGGTGGGAGGTGGCTGGTCCTCTGCCCCTTTGTGGGGAAAGCCCTGACAGGAGAGGAGACAGACTGTCACCCGGTCCCTCCTCACAGAATTCCTCTGCTGTTGCTGTGTAAAATAAATTGCTAATCTAAAATGTATAAACTGCAGGTAGATGGGGGTCTTCTGCCCACCAGGAGCTGCTTGCTTAAAAGGAGAGACCTGCATTCAGCTACCTCTCTTCCTCAGTGCTCAAGCTACCAGGCTAGTGCGTTGGGAGGATGGTGCTGTGCTGCTTCTGGCCGTGGTTAGAAGCCTGCTGCAGAAGAGCCTTCCTGCAGAGGACTCGGGGCAATGCAAAGCAAGGCGAGGTGCCTGCTGCCCCTGCAGCCCCTGCTGAGGTGCCCCAGTGGGCCTTGGCCGGCTCCTGCAGCCTGGCAAGTGTCCGTACCTGTGACACACTCTGTCTCCCAAAGAAGGAGGCAACGTAGTTCCCAGGCTGGCGTAACCCCTGCACTGAGCCCTGGCTGGGAGCCTGGTGGGTGATGGGGGCCAAGGGGCTGCCAAGGAGCATTTCAACAGGGGACAGGAATGGTGGCAGAGCTCCAGTGCTTCAGCCTGCACTATGGTGCTGCTTAATACTGTGTATATGTATGCAGGTATGTACATATACATAAACAAGCATTCTCCCTGTCCCAAGACACTGTGGCAAGCCTGTAGCCGCCCAGCTCAGAGTATCATAAAGTCTGGTGTTACAGAGTCCTTGCTTTAGGTGCTGCTTCCACCATTCATTTCCTTCTTCTGGCTTAAATGTTTTTATTTATTCTATGTGTTTTTCCTAGGTGGATATGTTTTTCCTAGGTGGATATGTTTCTGATTTACTAATAAGCTAATTATTTGAGAACAAAACAAAAATTATTGTTTCATAAAGGAGCCTGACTAAGGTGATAGTGTGAATTAACAGATTAAGCCCAAGGGTGTCAGAAAAAGGGCTGTGCCCACAGGCACTGGAACATTTGCCACGACCCCTCTAAGGTCCCTTCACATCTCCTGTCTCTGCTAAGGCACGGAACAGCCTCACTACAGGCGGATGCCCGGAGCCAGGCACACATGGACTCTCCAGCCTGGCACCAGTTTGCCTGTCTCGTACTGGCATTCCCGGCAACACCTTAATGCCCTTCCCAAGACAGCACAGTTTTGAACTGAAAGATTCAAGCACAGGTCAGTACGTCTTAAATATAGATTTGAAGGTGACGTGCAAAAGTCCAGGCAAAAGAGTTTGCAGGATCAATTGAGTAGCCTTTGGAAATGAAGTGTATAGAAAAGCATCGTAGGTCCGAAAGGAATGCAGGGATAAGCCAGAAACACAAAACCTCAGAGGATGAAGGGAATCAGAGAAAAGAATAATGTCAAGAGGAGGGAAAGGAGGACTGCAATCAGGAGGGACAAGTGTATTTCCCCAGTGAGTGAACTGCAAGGCGTGGGGCACTCACCAAGTGGTACTTAGGGCTGAAAGTTTAATTAGTACTTTCTTCTGTCCTGTTTGATCTTTGCACAAAGCCTTTCTTCACTCAAAGGACAGAGGGGTTTCTGTGGGGCGGTACGGTACGGCAGCCAGTGTCCCTCGGTTGCGGCACTTCCCGTATTTCCCGGGATGAACGGGATGCCTCTCCCTGCGCCTCCTGCCCTCCCCTCAGCCTCCGGAGGAAGAGTCCCGGGACATTTCACTGCGCCGAAACCCGTGTGAAAGCAGTTCCTCTGGCGCGTAGTTTGCTCTCCCCACCAGAAAAGACTCGACACAAGCCCAGGACAAGCCAACGCCCGCTCCCCCCTCCCCGGGCTGGACTTGAGCTCCTCTTTTCTGCCGCCTACTTAAGCCCGGCTGGCAGGGAAGTGGCAGGGTGCCGGCGGCGGGGAGCCCTCGGCCCCTTCTTCCCCGAGCGGCGGCGAGACCAGGGCATGGGGACAGGGGGACATGGGGACAGGGGCACATGGGGACAGGGGGACATGGGGACAGAGGGACGGGGCCGGGAGCGGGGCTGCCATCGATTTCCCACCATCGGCTGTAAGACCCGGGGAAGAGACGCCGCCGGCGCTGCCAGC
>NW_020799101.1:29830972-29901438 GCF_003259725.1 Athene cunicularia | reverse complement strand
TGAAGAGGGACCGCGGCGCCCGGCGGCCCGCGGCGGGGGTGCCGATGGCAGGGGTGAGTGGGAGAGTGTCTGTGTGAGCTGTGAAGGCACGCGCAGTGCTTGGCAACTTGAGGATCTCCGACGTATTTTTGACGGAGGAATCGATTAAAAGCTTTTTAAACCTGCCCTGCCGTTATTTTGACCCGGAAAGCAAAAGAACGTACTTAAGGTGGCGGGCAGGGCAGGGCCCCGCCTCGCACCGAGCCCCCTTGGACCGCATCCCGGCTGCTGGGGAGCCGGCCCTCCTGGAGCCACGGTCGGTCCCCGGGAGCCAGGACCCGTAGGAAGCGGTTGAAGAAAGAATGCGCCAGAAGGACGCAAGCGGTTTGTCCGCCCCTTCCAGCGGAGCCTTTCGCCGAGGGAGGGCAGGAGCCTCCAGAAGGATGCGCTCCCAGACGCAGGCCTGGCCTGCAAAGGTGAGTGACCTCTAGCTTTTCCAAACGGTTCTTCAGGATTTCACAGTGATGAGAAAGCAGTATTTGCTCCTCATTTAGTGTTCGTTCAAGCATTTGGAAAATTCATTTGTGCCAAACTGATAATAACTGTATGTCGCAGGAGTGCTATGGCTAAAAAAGAAAAAAAAAACAAAAACAAAAACAAACAAAAAAACCAAAAGCGCAGCTATAAAAACCTACCCCAATTCCTTTCCTTTTTATTTTACAGGTGCATTACAGATGAAGTGCTGACAATCTGTCAGGAGACAAGTGAAAACTTTCTGTAATGCTTCCTCCCAGGGTTAGAGAAGAAGCTGCTGTAATCTGAAGGTATCTGAAACCAGCTGAAATAGCACTAAGGGAATACTGGTACCAGAATGTGTTTGTAATATAAAATGTGAATGGTTACTGTAAGATATCAGCTCTTACCGGTATTCTGAGCCTAAATTCAGCATCATTTGGTTTTTGAACTAGAAGCTTGCAGGAACTTTGAACAGTATTTAAACACTCTTACGAAAGTTATGAAAGAACATTAGTTTCCTCAAAAATCTACTGTATTTTGGCTCATAACTACTCGGGAAGATATTAAAGGATCTCATACCTTTCCTTATACTCCCCCTGAAATGAATACAACTACTGCAGTTCTGGTTGCCATACCTGAGACTGTAAGGGTGGGTGAACACTGGCATGTGATAGTAGCCACCCTAAGTTGATCAGAAAAGGGCAAGTCTCAGACTGAAATGAATGACACAGCTCTGACGAGATTTTTTTTTTTTTTTTAAAAATCCCATTGCCCTTGTCCAGATCAAGATGGGTATTTGAGATTACATGATTTACATTTAATTACATGCAATCTATGAACACGTTTTCTAAAATTTAAATAGGTATAGTTCTACTAGTATGTCTCTCTTTTTAGAATAGATAAGGTTTGTATGAGTATTCCTTTCATAAGACAAAAAGCAGGCTTGTTTGAATCCTCAAGATGAAAAAGGACTTCAGATCTTCCTGTTTTGCAAAGAAACAAGACTAAACACTAGAAGGATTAAGAAACATAATAGTGATTTACTTCTCTATTTTATGACTCGTAAATCTATCTTACTCATAGGAATCCCTTTGGTTTTTGTAATAAAATACATAGGGATTTTTATTTTCCCTTTATATAAACAAACTCTGCTTTCCCAAAGCTATGCATGGAAACTTCAGGATCAGAAGAGCTCAGATTTTGGCTATGGATTTTATTTTTCTAGAGTCTTTTAAATTACTAACTCCTGTCAAATTAAGTGAGAGGCTTTTATAGGTGGCTATAAGAAACAGCTATTCAGGGCAAATCAGAGTACATGGGATGAGGTACCAAAAAGATGGAAACTGATTGAATGATTGAAAGTATGGTTATTGAATGGATGTTTTAGGGAAGAAGTGAGCCATTGCTTTTTTTTTTTTTCTTTTTCAGGTCAACAGTGATGGAAGACATTCATCCCTACCTTTAAATATGGCTTAAATCAGGAAGAAATACAGTTTCTTTTTTTTGTACTTTGTTTTCATGGTGTACCCTGATGTAGTGTGTGTTTCTGTGAAGCTTAAAGAGTGTATGTCTTGACAGAATGGGATAATGGTCATTATAGTACCATTCTGGAGGCCTAATTTTATATCACATAACATAGGTCTCACCTTCATCGGAGTCCAGAATGGATAGAAGTCTAGGACTGAGTCCTTTCCTGTAAACTATAATCTTTCCTTCTTCCAAAACTACATGGATTTAGAGTATTGGATCTCATAAGTATACAGGGAAATACCTCTACTGCTACTGCTCGTGCATTCTTAAATTGCAGTGATTAAAACACGGGATTTATCTTGGTTACTTTATGCATATATAGCACTCACTCTGGTGGTTTCTGCTGTGATGAAGTATCTTGGATACACTAACAAAAACTACTTTCAATTTTAATTGTAATATCACATGAAAATTGGGAGAATGATTACTATGTAAGATAGCAAAGAACTAATCTATATTATCTAGTATTCAGACCTGATTTTAATAGATTTTCCTGTTTGCAACAGACCATTTGCATTTTTATGGGTTGGATAGCTGATGATACTAACATGATGATGAACTAACAGGGAAGAACAAAATCCATTGCAGAGCTGGTATCATAAGTCTTAATTTTGGTACTCAGTATTTCTCATTTTGATACTGCATCTAACATTCCTAATGTTAGTCTCAATTACAGAATTATTGCTTATACAAAAACTGTATCTTCCTACATAGAAAACCAAAATGAAATTCTTGCTATTTAATTAGCAGCATCATGTACTTCAAAGTGTGTGTTATTACCTCTGTGCTGATCCAACTGAGCTATGAACTGCTAAAGCCCCTAAGCAACAGTAGGTCAGCTTTTCACAGAGCAGCAACTTGCCCCCTTCCATCTCATGGTGTAGGCAAGGATCCTGACAGTACTGAGTCTGCCAGGACATAACAAATACCATGAGTAAGCTACAATGGATTTCTGTTTTCATAGCCAGGGAAAACACAGCAAGATTATTTTTTTCCAGTCTTCTGTGATATGTAAAATACTAGTCTGACATATGACTGTAATTGGTAATTATCTGGTAGTGAGGGAAATACAGTTCTCCAAGTGATAAAGGGTTCATTAACTAGACATGTCTAACTATTGTCGTTGAAATCCTTGGCAGACTGCACATACAGTCAAGTACAGTACATTAGAAATGACAGGTATTAAAAATTCCTGTAGCGTCTTGCACTTTTGGAGGCTGGAAAAATGTTGCAGGGTACAGGGCACAAGCAGTACTGTGAGAGCAGAGTTTACCAGAAATCTCATTGCAGTGATTTCTCCAAGGTCAACCAGCCTTCCAGCTGTTGTTTGATTCTGATAGTCTTGCTAGTTGTCATTTGGTGGATATTATTTGATTAGTGCCCAGTAATTGGCTATGACACTTGTAGAACTTTCATGAAAGGATATGGGGACTTGAACAGCAAAGCAAATCAATTCCTTCTAGCATCACACCAATAATACAACACCTTAACAAAGAAAATATGCTTCTAGCTATAAGCATGGTGATTCTGTTTGGTTTTTCAGACTTGTTTTTAAGACGTAATATATAAGACTAAACATGGAGAGGATGTGAGTAGGTAAGACTAAATCTTAAACAAAACTTCTTTATTTCTTAGGATACTTGACAATCAGATTAAATCACTTTGCAGAGTCTTGCTAGGTAGACAGCTTTTATTATCTTAAAGGGAAAAATGAAGTATTTTCCGCTTTTTCTTACTTTGGGCTGTGTGGGCATATGTAAGTCACAGCTTTGTGCTGGCAAATAGCAGCAAAGACTTTTCAGGAAGGTATGATTAGTTTAACATAATTTCAGTATAGCATTAATGAGGGTTACATATACTTAAGAGTAGAACTACATGCATGGTCTATTAACATATGTGTTAGATTCATGCAGTCAGAATAAACGGATGTACTTTCTTGTGCACCTCCAGCTGTAACTGTTCCACTTTTCAGCAGGGGCAAGATGTGCTCGTAGGAAGTTCAGAATAAATATCCAGTCACAGGTTGAATTTATGATGCTGATCTAAGACAAAGCCCTAATTTGCTGTGCTATCACACTAGCTGAATGTGCTGTCCTGTGTAGAAGTATCCAAGATAATGATCTCTAATTCTTCAAAAGAAAAAGCATCAGTTCGCCGAGCGAGGTTGTATACTGGTGTAAATCTGTGTCTGCATATCTACGTTGCACACATGCAAGAACAGTGAAATCTTAATGAAGATAATCTGAGAAGCAACTTTTAAGGGGGAAAAAAAGGCAGAGTTCTGTGTGGAAAAATGCATGTTCCTCAGCTGAATAAATAACTCTTGTCTCACTGAGTGAATCTGACAGTCCCTTGCACAATGATAACGATGAAACTTCACTGCATTTTTTTTTCCACACTGACCTCAGTAGGACTTACTTAAGAGGCTAAGGGAAATTCTGCTGTCAACCTGCTTTGCGAATGCCACTGGAGAGAAGGTTCAGAGTTTCCCAAGTGATTCGTAGATGTTTTATGGCTGGAGACTGCTGTGGCGATGTCAGTCATTTAATTTCTCTCTTGGAGAGTGCTGCCTACTCCTGTGTTCCACCAGCCCTCTAAAGTCCTTCCTTTGTCTGCAGTAAACTTACAGATGTGGATTGTTGGTGCTTTTCCCCTCTGTGATATTCCTTGAGTATTATTTTAATGTTATTCTAGTGTTGTTTTCTCTTTAATTTTTTTAAAGCTTTTCCCACTTTCTACCATTTCTTTCCCATAAGCAAAGAAGTGTGTTCTTCCTTTTCATAGCTGTACACCTGTAAGCTCCAAAAATATCCTTACAGACATACTGGAGCATAAGTTGAGACACTGTACATAATGTAATTGTTTAATTACAGACATACTGGAACATAAGATGAGCACTGCTTTAAACGTGGAAATGGTAGAGAGATTAAAAGCAAACAAACAAACAAACAAAAAAAAAAAAACCACAACAAAAACAACCCCCCTTATGATTTTCAGGTCACAAGTTCTTCTTTTTTTCTTTAGCTTCCACTGCTATCACGTGCTTTACAAGAGGACTTGACCTTACAAAGGAGACAGAGGATGTCCTTTGCCCAGCAAACTGTCCTCTATGGCAATTTTATGTCTTTGGGGATGGAATTTATGCCTCTCTTTCCAGTATCTGTGGAGCTGCCATACACAGGTAAGTCAGATGATTGCTAATTGATGTGATAAGCAAGTTTTATATAGTTTTGCCACACTTCTAAATCTTAACTGTCTGACACCATCATAATAAAGATCTTTCTGGACTTCAGGAGTACTGTTAACTCATTAGGAGAAGAGAGAACAAGGACGAAAAGAATGGCTGGGCGGCTTGCCAGTTATCCGAGTTATGTTTAGGTGTTCCTGAAAACCACTCGATTAACGTTCTCTGAAGTGGCACAGCAGCAGACAGACTTTCACTGTGAGATTACTTGTGTCACTGGTAGACACTGAAGAATACAGTGTGAATAGTAATTAATCGGAGAATAAAAGCAGATTGACTTTCTGACTTTCAGTTACATGACATTTTTCTGAAATTGTTGAAATCAGTTTAAGCTCTGTGCAAACAGAGCTACCCATGATTTGGGTGAATGTGGTCCATAGCTATTACTTTGAATCAATGTTACAGTTTTTTGTAATGGCAGTTCTCCTCTGACAGTTGCTTGCTGAGTGTTAGTCTACTTAATGATCTCTTCATTAGACTAGTATCTAGCTGAAATCACTTCTATATCAAATAGAAAACTAAAGACTAAGATAAATATCCAGATAACCCATTTTAAATACATGTCATTAGAAAAGCAGTAATTCCACAGGGGAAGGAAAACAGGCTGGCAGATACTGAAGTTATCTGGGATTTTTTTTGGGGGGGTGGTTTTTGAGGAAGGACAAAGATTTAATTACTTATTTGCAAGGTAAATTCTCTCTTGGATCAATTTTTAATAAGGAAATGTTGGACAAAACCAGCTGGAGATAGTAAGATATCTATTTCAGATGCCTGTGGAAGCCAGACTGATTCATGACTGTCAGTCTACAGGGAGTTTTGGGCTTAGATTTTAATACTTTGAGAAAGCTTTTTGTTATTAAAAGAGGATTTTTAGCTTCATCTATTAACTGGCTGTACAATATGATATTTGTTCACTTAGACCTTTCACAATATGCTTTCCACCACAAAGCAGATTGAAAATTTTGTAAGGTGTTAATGACTTTAAGATAGGACCGACATCTCAGGCACAGAAATTTGAATTAGACACGAAGAAAAGTCTAACAAATATGGACAGAGACTAGATGGCCTGGGATATTATGGGAACTGCAAAAGACAGTGCATTTCCAAAACCAGACCTCCCTCTGTCTAGAATAACTATAATTGATCCTATCTTGAAGCGAAAGTATAGACTAGATCATCATGCCCAAACTTTTCCTAATTTCTGAGAATTCTATAATTAAATATTATTAATATATTTAAAAGTAAGATTTCATCATGCATATAATCTAAATTACTTAGGTTGTAAGAGGTACTCTTGACACAGATCATTATATTGGGGTATCACACTATTTTGGAGACCTTTCTTAATGTCCTATTCCTACGAATGAGATTTCATTAGCATTTGTGGATTACAACATAAATTATCCAAAATCCCTTTGAGCATCACTGAACTTCTTAAAACTAGTTTTATTTAACTTCGAGGTACATTCAGGTTAACATATACATAAACTACAGTTAAAACAAACAAACAAATCACACCATCTTATATTTGTGTATTCCAGATAAGACTACTGCTGCCTTTGCAGAAAAGCTGAAACTATTCCTAAAAGCTGAAGTGAAACAAAGTGTTTAAAAGAAATGGGGGAACAGTTCCAATCTCTTCTTTTTTTTTTTTTTTTTATCCCCAAGCAACAGAAACAAACTCATTCAGAATATACTGATGTGATGCTGAACTCTACAATTACAGTATTATTTATTTAAAAAAAAAATATGGAAAAATAAATGACTAGGAGACAAAGGAGGAAAATAAAAGGTTTTTTAGTCAACATTCATTGCTTAATACTTTGAATATCATTAAATACATACTAAGAATTTCAAACAATATTAAGGGGGCTGTCATTATTATACAGAAACTTATTTAAAGTGTCAGTTAAAATCTTAACTTTTAACAATACTTCCAAAATTCAGGCTATTTTAATAGTATTTAAACTCCAAAGTAAACTAAACCAGACTAATTTTTTTAAGAAATTGGATTTAAGGAAAGGTTTTGAGTAGACACTCTGTCTAGAATTTCTCAAATGCTGTAAGGGAGACTAAGCTAAGGTACTAGAGGGGCAGCTAGAAAGAAGTTGGGAAATATGGTCAGGATCTGTGTGTATTTGTTTTTAAAGCTTAAGAGTTAGTTTCAAAGATAATTACATCTCTCCATGTGTGTTTTATTGCTAGAACAGGCTTCCTTCTGATCATTCTGTAAAGAGAATGAATGACTCCAGTGTGCTTTAAGTGTCTTCATGAGTGTTTAAAAAAAACTAGTTTAGGTATATACAAAAAATTAGTGAAAGAACATCTAGATCAGATGTTGTGGGTTTTGGGTTTTGTTTGTTTTGGGTTTTTTTTTTTAGAAAAAGATTATATAGGAAAACTGAGATTCTGGAAAGAGGATTTGCTACATGAGAATGTTTTGTTGGTTTTGCTGTAACTATTAGCAGCCGTAAATACTAGTCTTGGTAAAATAGGATTGATGAATGGAAGAGAGGCAACAGCTATTTAGTTCTCTACTAAATTCAGTGCAGGCTGCAAAATCCATCGAAAACATACAAAATAACTCCTCCTCACTCTGTTGCAATGACTAAACTTTATATTGGTGTAAAAGTAATTCCAAGAAGATATTGCTGGCAGGTAATCACCATAATTTGCTGTTATTGTGATGTAATTAGAGATGTGGTTTGAGAATCTAATAAATTTCCAAATAAACTGGTTTAAAACTATATGTGCCCTACATCATGTTGCATGGTGAGTGCAACATAGCTCTATACCTTGAGCACTGTTGAGTACCAGGCCTGTGCCACTACAGTGACTGTTGCTGTTATCTTAGTTGCTTCTCTGTGCTTCCTCTATCCACCATTTCAAGAGGTATCAGTCTTGAGAGCAATGCTTATTTTTTTTTTAAACTGAAAATGATTGTGTGAGCATGAGTCAGTTCCCCCCTCCACATACATGCCAGTTTGTGTGCCAGGTCCAAATTGAGACCTGATTTCTTAACTTTATATAAACTGAATAATTCTTATTGCTATGAGTAGTTCCATTACTGTGAGGTAACCATTAACACACAAAAAAAATGCAATATAATGCATGTACAGAATTTAGCAGAATTGAGCTATGAATAATTCTGTATGCTATAGATGAATAAGCTTTCTGCCAGCTTTAGTTTGTTATATTTGGCTTTTTCTCTCATTTTTTTCTCTTATTTTATGTGTAATTACTCTCAGGAAACAGTATATTTATTTAATATTGTTCTTTTTCTGGGCAGAAGAATAAAAGATTTATTTGTCAGAGGAAGAATGGAGAACCTCCTACCAGGGTGATACTATGTAGGCATGAAAAACTGAGTTAAATCTACCACTGAGTGATTAATTGGATTAATAATAAGAAGGTCAGATGAAGGACTAGGTTCTCAGCTTGTGCAGTTCTGTTCTAGTGCCAGTTCCACTAAATGTAGACCTAAGCCAATGTAGGAGATTTTAGATGCTAAATAGGCATGTAAATTTTTTCATAACCTTTCCAACTAGCCACAGGGTGTGGCTAATTAAATAATGTCTAATTAAATATCGGGGTCCCAGAACTCAGGTGTAACAAAAGCATATCATGGTAATACGAAGCTGGCCACAAAGTGACTACAAACATGAATGGCATCTGAACTTGCCCTAGTGTTTGCTAGAAGAATACTGACAAAAAATGCTGTCTGGCCAGAGGGATTTCTGAGCAGCTGTAGTTTCCCTGGGAAACTTTGGTATAGTGCCTGCTTCTACTGAGCCTTCTTTCCTGCCAAAAGCAATAGGGGTGCAGAGGAGACAGAAAGAGCACAACCAAGGGGGGGCAGAGGATGCTGGCGTGAAACCCTGAGCAGGTCTGTATTGGTGGCTGAAGGCAATCGGGCATCAGTGGGAGATTGCAGTTTGGAGAAGAGGAGGATGCTTCTTGGAGCAATAAAGGTGGATGTTGTGGAAGGAGTTTGATGCAGCTGCTCATAGTAGGAAGGAAAGATGAGAATTCAGGTTAATTCAGCTGTCTTGTTTTGAGTACCTGAGGATAACTGTTTTCATTCAAGGACCCTGTAGGAAATGCCAGCTGCTATCACAGCCAGAACTCTGTTAGCAATGGGAGCAGGAACTTTCAGGTCAAAATTATGCTCTTGGGTAGTATGGCATTCACTATCTTTCTGGTCTCTCCCTTCTGCTGAAAAAGCAGATAGCCTACTTACAGACATATATGATAAGCATAATGATTATAATAAAAAGAAGCCATGTGTGTTTCTGAGCAAACTTTTTTTTTCTGGACTAAATCAACTCAGTGTGTACTACTTGTAACAGCCCAGTTGTAGCGCTGCTGCCCTTGTGCTTGGGACCTTTCCTTGGCATAGAACATTTAGTCTATTTTTCTTCACTCTTTGTTTTTCCCCTTGTATGATAGTGTCAATCTTTGTCTATTTTGCTGGCAGTGTTTTATCTTTAGACACTTTTATCTTGCTGATCCTTACCTTACACTTAGAACTCAGCCCATTTAAGGGAATAGCCACTTGGCTTCATCTCCAACATTTTAAAATAAGTCAATAGCCTATTAGCATGCTGCAAAAAAATGCTCTCACCATCAGCTGAATCTGTCACCACTCTTAAAAATTCTAAGAGACAATGGAAAACTTACCCAGAGGAAAAAGATTTTCACCAAGTGAAAACCTTGTGTTTCCTCTTTCTTTTAACAGGAGATGGTATTTCAGCTGTCTACTGTGTCTGAGATTAATGACTGCAGTTATATCTCTAAGAGTCATCTCCCATGGCTGGAAGAGTCTCTTTGTGGCCTAGGCATCAGTTCTGATGTGCAGACTCCTTCAAAAACACATTCAAAATTCAGCAAAGGCAAGCCAGCCCTGTGTCTCTTTCTCTGAGAGTGCAGATAAAGAGTTCTTGCACTTTACTTTGAGGAGGTGCATGAGACTCTAAAAAAACTTAAATCCCATCTGCTTGTTTACCTCGATTCAGATTTTTAGGTATGGTTTAGATTATATTCCTGTATTTCATAAGACTTTCCCATATCTTCTGCTGCCCTTGGCCACTATACTTTCTTCCATAAGCTATTGTGCAGTGAGGCACTGGATTGCTTCCTCGTGTATCTGTGTTTCTGTTAAATTTGTGGGCATTTTTGAGTGAAAAACATCATTTACATATAATTTATGATTTGGTATTAACAGTGAAGCTAGACAAGAGAATGGACTGACAGTTTTTTATATAAAGTTGCTGTCAAGCAGTGCTGGCAGTAGCATGAAACATAGTGAGTAAAGAAGTGAAAGCTGTTCCTGGAAAAGCTGCAGAGTTCCAGTTTAATCAAAACAGCCATGGCATGCAAGTCAACCACACAGAAGCAAAGAACAGTGGTGAAAATCAAAGCTGATTTTAATGACACATCATCCTGAAGAAATGCATAAACATTTCTTCACTGTTTAAATACCACTGCAGTTCTACACAGGATGAATCTCACTCTTAAGGTCATCATAAACGATTGGCAAATTCCTTTCTGCAATCTGATTCAGAATACAAAGTCAGACTGACTGTATGATTTATTTCACTTCAGCATATATGAGCATGCAGTCTGAGTAAACTTGCTGGAAGAAACATCCCAAGTAAAACTTCACAAGAAAAGAAGTGGGAAGAGATACTAAGCTCTTCTTGGGAGCTAACTTGGGCATAGATCAGGTTTGCTGATGTAAGCCCAAAGTAGCTTCACTAAAACTGCAGGTATAAACTTAAACTAGAAACTGTTACAATTAAATGTTAATATTCTATTTCTGACACATATTTCCTTATCCATTAAGACAGAGACACTATTGAAGGCTTGAAAGCCAAAGAAAACCAGGTACTGGAGAAGAAAATTATATTCTAATTAGACAGAAATTTTCTAAGTACATTAATGTTATTTTTCTTAAGATAATTTTGATTTACAGAATTTTCCTGTCACTTAAAAATAATGAGAGTCTCTGGTCTGATTTTTTTTTCCACTGTTGTTTTTAAAAGAACTGTAAAGTGCTGTTAGTATCTATTAAATTTATAATTTGATTTTAAACTCAGAGTAACTTTACTAAAGCACTTTGTTCTATATACTGTATACAGCATTACTAGATGAGAAAATATCTGTATATTTTGAAACTATTAACATAATCTTCCAAGCTACAAGAATTAAATATATAAAACTACAGCTCAATTTAGAAATCCAAATCACGTCCATGAATGAGGAATGTATTTTAACAGCAGTCCACAAGGAGATTTATGTGGAAGCTGCCTCTGCACAGATACCCAGAGCTCATGTTACCAGAAATACATGCAAGATTTTCTAAACTCTGGTCTTGATTATTCTATTTTCACGATGTTTTAAATCAGATTAGACTGGGACTGCTTTTGAAGCAGGAAGACAAACAGATAAGAAAAATAAACACAGAGGCACATAATTGCTGTGTTTAAATGGTCTTGAAATGATTGTTTGTCTCCCACAGTACTGTACCTGCCCAAGTGCTACAAAGCATCAAAATTTTACTCCCTCTTAGAGAAGCTCAACATTGAATTTTGGCCTCTAAAAATAATAACTGTTCTTTCAGTAGCACATAAAAAGAGATCAAACCACTTCTGATGCCTATTATTGTCACTTAAGAGATCCAAATACAACCAAACACAACAGCCTCTCTGCCTGCAAAAACAGTGACGTTTCCCTGGGCTTTTAACCCTGAAGTTTCCTAAATGCATAAACCTATTGTCCTCCTGGGTACTCACACAATCCTCAGCCCATAAGCATCATCAAGACTTTCAAACTAGCTATTCCTTCATTTGTCTCATGGCAGGACAGATCTGGTAGGCAATCTCAAGACCTGTTTGTTGTATCATGAAATTAAATTCAACAAGATAAAAAGCGGCCTTCTCTAAGAACTAGACTATGCCCTCTGAAAACTTGCCTAGGGTGGGGGTGTTTTAGGTTTGACTCTCTTCTCAGTTTGGAAAACTTCCTCTGCAGATTTTGCTACAGGTTTTCTTGTCACTTCTGTGTTTCTGAACTGATCCTTCTAGTAAGGCATTAAGAAGTATAATAGTTTTATAATACTGAATATGGCTTTATAAGATATTTTAATCAGTATGCTTCTTGATAGTCTGAATTTTATTTTTTTTTAAATGTTATAATTATAGATTAAGGATACATCGCAGTATGCTTAAACTAATTAAGATTAAGCTATGACTTGTTAACTATTACCTAAGTATTCTAAATTCTGAAGTTGCAATTTGGTATGTTACTCTACATCTTTGTCAGTGAAAATCACACAGTTGAATTGCATCTACTGTTGATACACTATTTCCAAGTCTAGAATGAAAGCAATCCAGAATCTTACATGGATTGAGTTATTACTGAATTATTATTATTTATTTAATTCACTTCAGATTTCACATTTAGCTTACTACAGGTGAGTAAGAAGAACAAGATGCTTAGACTCTGTTCTTACCAGCCACAAGTTACTGATAATTCTATCAATAATGTCTACTATTTCTGACTTCAGTCTGTAGTTGCGTAACGGGATATCCTACATATCCATTACTACTATTAACAGCAACTTTTCTTCCTAGTTTTCTTTCTTTGGTCATTTTATAGTTAAATGTACCAAATTTTGTTTCAGTTACAAATATACACGAAACATAATGAGCTCAAATACATTTTGCTGTGGAGTCCTTTCCTTTAGGAATGGATATGTCCTTGAAACATCATTCTTCTGCATCATTCTGAACACTGCAGGAATTTTTTTTTTTTTTTTTTTTTTTTTTTTTTTTCCCCCTAAAGTCTGTGGTGGTGGTATTCTGCAGAACAGTTTCTTTTAAAAGCCTTTTTAACAATTTATAGCTTGTTTTGGCCTTGACACAATTGCCTGCCTGTATTGCATCTTTGTCAGGAGGCTAGCATCTAATATACTAATGATGGTATAATTGTATTACATTTTCTTGTGATTAAAATGTCTAATTTGTAACAACTTTTTGTATCTTAGAGGGGTGATCACCAATGCAGGAGGAGCTGTAAGGGTACAGACTCTCCCAGGACAGGAAAACTACCCTGCTGTAAATGCCAATGGGATCCAGTCTCAGGTGCTCACTAGATGGGCTTCGTCTTTCTCAGTGACTCGTAGGTGGATCACACTTATTATTTTGCAAAGTATATTTGAAGTATTTACAGAATCGTAGGAAACTTCTTCAGTGATCTTGCACACATAAAGAAATGTGATTGCTGTCTGAAGTGTAGTAACAAAAGTTTTCTAATTCATTGTTTTATCTTAATTTTTCCATCTTTTCCTTAAAATACTATTCCAGCTAGACTAGCTAGTCTGTAGCAGAAGCTGATACATAAAAATGGATTACAGTTATTTAGAATATAATGACACAATAGCAGGCAGGTGACAGTGCAGTTCCATGACAGTTTAAGCTGATCTACGTCAGTGCTTTGATCCCACTATTGCAATTCTGCCCTTCCATCACTTCCAGCCATAGAGTTTTATCCTTTCTCTGTCCCCACCTGCCTTTGTGCAGGCAGTAGTACTTGTTGGGCCCTTCAAAGAGCTTGTGCAACGTTCCCTTCAAACACCAACCATCCAAAAATAAGAATAATGTCAATTTTAGATGTGATATGGGCATTAAGCTACAGTGTGACATAGTGGTTTTTTCAGAAGCTTTTGTCCATGTAGTTGAGATACTGTGCCCGATTGCAAACCAATCGTCCTCCCACTTGAGTGAGGTTGAACCACCCTCATAAAATTGTATAAAGAAGCCTACTGGTTATATAGGTTGTTGTGGTTTCAAAAATATTAAAGTGTATGTGTTTCCTGGTATATTCTTTCAAAGTTTGGGAAACAGAACTCTCTAAAGCATTCTTATTGTTTACACAGCTAAAATTCAGCCTATTTATCTCTAAGATACTATTAATCCTTGTGTAGTGTCCCTTGCAAAGTAATAGCTGAGAACTTGGAATTATAGGTGCTTTTGGTGAGGGTGTAAGTGAAATCCACTTCTTCAGATGAAGTCCTGAATTTATCTGCTAGAAATAATGTCTACAGCAGTTCAAAACCTCTCATCAATTAGATATGCTGTAATTTCTCATTAGATGCTGTTGCTTCAAATGCAGAACCTCATAGAAGTTCATTACCTGAAAAACAAGGAGTGTAATACCGGATTGCACTAGGCCTGTGTTCCACTCCCATAGTAGCTAATGCCAGATGATGGAGAAAGGTTACTGGAACTATAGTATTCTTCAAGCACTTGTAATTTCATATAAATGCACTGAAGCACAGAGTACTTATTTTTCCAATATTGTGACAGGTACCAAGAACACAATGCTTGAAGCAGTTGGACGATCGGTATCAACAGCACGTCCGTCTACAGGTACGAGATCTCTGCAACAAGGGAAGCTTCTTGCAATAAGATGTCCTGCAGTGTGTGAATCCTCAGCTAAAATTACATGTTTCATACAATTTTTATTTTATTTTTTTTAAGAAGGAAACATACAGTATCTGTTCTTGCAGTAGAGCTTTCATCAGCAAAAAGAGGAATAATTTGTAATTGGGGAGATTGATTCTGATTTCTGTAGTGCTCATGTAAATTTAAAAAAAAAAAAAAAAAGTCTTAAATGAATTTGGAAAAGTAATACAGATAACATGAAGGAAAGAGTTCATGAGCTCATGGGATATTGATTCCTGTTAAGTGACAGAGAAGATGGAGGTAATGCATTCCTTCTTACAGTACTACTCAACAGCCGAGTGCTGTCAGGACTTGTGTAGCAGAAATGTAGATGTTATGTGGATTTCTCCACAGAAAGTGCAGCATTAAAATGCTAGATCAGTTTTTTATGAAGGTTAGTGCTATATAAATACTGGATTTGGATGCTGATTGTGAATAGACCATTTGCTTTACGGTTTAAGCTGTTGTTTGCTTCCAAACTGTTAAAACTGTGCACTATACAACAGGATTGCTAACTGAGAAATGGTATCACTTGGGAAGGCAAACGACAGCAATCCACCCAGCTTTCTACATTTCAGTAATCAGCTAGGCAGGTATAGAAAGGAACGTTAAACTGTTTCTTTTGAAAAAGAATATTCTCCAAGGAATAAAGCAGTAGTAGTGCAAGTTTAATAATTAAACCAGTTGACAGTTTCTACTGCAGTTAGGCTGCAATGTAATTCTTGGACTCTGAACTTTTTCTGGTTCACTCTTGGCCGTCGATCATCTTATTCTTAAATGATCCATGCTGTTTCCTTCACTGAAGGTAAAAGATCTAAGAAGCCACTTGATAAAAAGGCTGGAAATAAAGGTAAGAACCCACATATTTAACTTTTGCAAAACAAAATCCTAATATTTATTTGGTATTAAGTATGTCTGATTTTTGGATGTTCACAGACTGTAAAGCTGATATTGCATTTCTCATTGATGGAAGTTACAACATTGGCCAACGTAGATTTAATTTGCAGAAAAATTTTGTTGGAAAAGTAGCTGTAATGTTGGGAATTGGAACAGAAGGGCCTCATGTTGGAGTTGTGCAGGCCAGGTAAGAACAGATCTACATAAAATATAACTGAGTGATTAATAAGAGAAATCAATTAACATATCAATCCCTATTTTGCAGAACAGTATTTACGCAATAATGGCTGATGAATAGCACGACAAAGCAAACTCTTTCTAGCTGTAGCACTATTTGCACCATGCTACTCTGAGATGTCCATGAGAGAGGTCATGACAAATCTGATCATCTTCTGCATCTGTGATACTTGATATTTGGATAGAGAGAGCAGTTGAACTTTTTACAGCCCCTCTGCTGCTAACAGTTTCATAGCTCATCTTAGTGAAACAGCAGAAAGTACTGTGCAAAGGAGAGATGGCTCTTTACAAACTGTAGAGGGAGAATTGTCACAAATGGCTATGTAAATGTACAAAACGAAAAAACTGCTCTTGCCCACCTGTAGGTTACTACAGCTAACACTTCTGAATTATAAATGGACACCTTTTAAGACTAGTCATAGAACTGTAGAATCATTTAGGTTGGAAAAGTCCCTTAAGATCATGGAGCCCAACTACTCATACTACTGTGTATGTTCACAGACTGCAAAACAGTCTAAAAGCCACTGCAACATCCAACACATTGGTAGAAGATTTTTTTTTGAGCCACAGCTTAGTTTGCTAGTGCTCAGCAATAACAGTTTTCCAAGGCTTAATGACTTTGGCTACGGCTTCTGGAATAAAGGAAGTGCAAAGCAGCCTTTACTTCACTTAGCCCAAGAAGATGAAACACCTGCTAGATTAACACAGGGTTCCTTTATCACATCTTTCATCATTACAGTCTGTTCCTCTCCCTTGCCTTTAGAAGACTGTGGAGCAGATGTCTTACCTTAATGACCTAGGCTTGTTTTTATAGTCACTAGAAAGAAAAGAAGACATTCATGGTACAAAAGCATCTGAACCACTATGGATGCCTCTTTTAGGATGTGATGAATTCCATCCTGGAAAATCCAGTTTCTGTCCACTGTAGAGATCAAAAGCTAGGGGAAAAGAACTCCACTCTTGGTGTCCTGGCTTTAAATACCATAAGGTGAGGGATAATTGATGGAGAAACTG
Source organism: Athene cunicularia (assembly GCF_003259725.1). Lineage (NCBI taxonomy): Eukaryota > Metazoa > Chordata > Aves > Strigiformes > Strigidae > Athene > Athene cunicularia. Next base: position 29,884,515 of record NW_020799101.1, on the reverse strand, counting down.
ACTATCAGCTTAGCACCTTGAACACTCAACTTCTCGTCATCAGAAATTAATCTTACAAACAATAATCTTTAGATCTCAAAATATACCTTTTTAACAGTTATTCTGCCATGGAATTCAGCACTGCAGACCAACTCTTCTTACACAGGGGCTCATTCTAGTGATTCTGATGCAGGATGAGGCCATTTATGCATCGCAGCAGCTCTTTGACCTGCAGGTGTTTATCTTTCTACTCTTTCTATTCTGCAAAAATAACTTCATTTCTTTTTGTTTTCTACTGTAAATCAAAAGTGAAATCTGGAAACTTAGAATAGCCAGAAGTTTTAATTTCTTACACAAAGTCAGTAGATAGCATACCTTAAAATTTCTCAAATTAAAAAAACTCAAACTGCACTTCACAGGAATTTTTTATAAAGAAGGTAGGTATTTCTCATAGAAATAGTAGAAAACTTGATGGATTTCAATTGCACAAATGCATTTCATTTAACATCTTGCATATTCATTTTTTTTCTATATATATTTTCAACCTAATGTTTTCATCTGTTTGATTAAACTTAAGAATCAGACTGTTCTTAATTTACCCACTCACGTAAATAATTCCTCTTGCTAAGGATTCTGAGAATTATTAAGTTAGGAGCATACTTCTGTTTTAATAATTAAAAATATAGAGAAGAATATATATTACCAAGAACAAAATTATTCAGAGTGTATTTTAACTTGCTAATGACATAGCAGTATGAAATGTGAACTACATACTTTATTACTGTTTGGTTTTTTTTTTTCCACAGTGAACATCCAAAAATTGAATTCTATCTGAAAAACTTTACTGCTGCAAAAGAAGTTTTGTTTGCCATAAAGGAATTGGGGTTCAGAGGAGGCAATTCAAATACAGGTGAGTTCATACTTCCACGCAAATAGAAATTACTTCTTTACATATGTTTATATATACATGTGTGTACATATACACTGAAGTTCTTGTAAGTTAGGTGAGCAACTGTTTTAAATGGCACACTCATCTTAGGTTCAGCATTTTTCCACTGGGACATTGCCACATTTTACATTTAATTTTCAGAAGCTAGAGTTTGCTTATTAGACATTTTTTTAGAGTAGAAATGCCAGTATCACTTCCTGCATTGAAACAGTAATAGACTTTTTTCACTAGTAACAGAGGGGTACCTTGAGACAAGTTTGTATCTAAAAGGCTTAGCACTTCTTTCTCATCGGGTGGCTGATTAAAGAGTCAGAATAAACTTGGAATAAGTAGTAAGTGGTTGTGTAGAGATGTTTGCCAAATAAGGAAACTGAGAACTCCAAATATGTTGCATTTCACAAGCTGAGTTTAGGTTAGCTCCTCCACTTTCTTCCTTCCAATCCATTTGGCAGGCACTAATATATCTACTTCCTAGTACAAAACTGGACCTGTGGGCAAAACAATGTCAGCGATTTCTTCCTCAGCTTTATTTGTGGGGTTTTTTGTGGGTAGTTTGGTTTTGGGGGTTTTCTTAATTTGTTCTTTAACTTATAGGTTGCTCAAGCTTCATTATTATCAAATTTCCTGGGACAATATTTCACTTTTACACTGGGTTAGACCTGTAATAATAACAGAAATCCCATGCAATTTTGTATAGGAAGCTGGTACCAAAATGTACCATTATGGTATGCATTATTTCTTCATATTCTTTTTCTCTTCAAAACTAGGGAAAGCTTTGAAGCATACAGCTCAGAAATTCTTCTCTTTGGAAAATGGTGCACGCAAAGGAATTCCCAAGATCATTGTAGTGTTTCTAGATGGCTGGCCCTCAGATGACATAGAAGAAGCCGGTATAGTGGCCAGAGAATTTGGAGTGAACGTATTCATTGTGTCTGTAGCAAAACCCACAACAGAGGAGCTGGGGATGGTACAAGATATTGGTTTTATTGACAAAGTAAGAAAATATCTTTATTTGTTTTTCAGTCATGGGTATAATTCCAGATAATTTACTTCATGCTAAAATTCTAATGAACTAATTTTTATATATATATATATACATACACACAAGAATTTTTATATTTTTTAAATGTAAATAAAAATATTATCAAAACAGCCAATTAAATTATCCCTGCTAATAAGTGGTTTTTAAAAATAGCACTAGGAAGGCTAGGGAAACACGGGAGTTTTTTGCCTGTAAAGGGGATACACAAAGGTACCACTGTCCTCCGAGTTCAGAGTCTTGGCCAAGTTGTAGCTCCTGGGCTTTGTAATTACATGAAGATTTTTCAGTGTAGGGGAATCTCCTATCTCAGGTATGGTTAAATGTGTCAAAACAGTGAAATGCATATATGATATCTCCTGTCCCAAAATGTCAGACAAGGAGGCATATCTTTCTGTATCCACTCTATGGATAATTATTTGCTTACTTTTACTACAAAAAGGACAGGAAATACAGCAAAACATATCCTAGAAAATTCGTATGAAAGACATTAATCTTGGATGAAGAGTTTTGGATCTTGTTCTGTATGAGAACTCAAGCAAAGATCACCTACTGTCATGTGAGCTTTTTGATCACTAGGTCTTACACACAGGTGAGAAAACCTCTCATTTTCCACAAGGAGGTTTTAGATGTCTAATTTCAGCAGCAATTTCATAGTTTGGGGCGTGAATAGAACGAAACACTATAACTCTGCTGCTTCTAGGCATAAGGATAGTTTCTGGCTGATCCTAGTGGTATTGCAGGCAGGTCCAATCCTCACATACCTACAGGCAAAGACATGACCTTAGGTGACTGGATGCCCTGCTTTGAGCTGGGGTAGAGCTAATTTTTCTTCTTAGTAGCTAGACCCATGCTGTGTTTTGTATTCAGTATGGGATTTGGTAAGAGAAGAATGTTGATAATACACTGATGTTTTCAGTTGTTGCTAAGAGATCAAGGACTTCTCAATTTCCCATGTCCTGTTAGTGTGCAGGGGTACAAGAAGTAGGGAGGGAGCAGAGCCAGAGCCCTGGACCCAAATTGGCCAATGGAATATTCCATATCATGTAACATCATGCTCTGTATATAGATGAGGGTTGGCCAGGAAGCTCTCGCTCTTTCTTTGGTGCCAAGATCTCTAACCAGGAATAGGCTGGGCATCAGGTGGTGAGCAACTGCATTATGCATCACTTATTTGTATATTCTATTATTACTATCATCATGATTATTTTAATTTTATTTTATTTCAATTATTAAATTGTTTTATGTCACTCCATGAGTTTCCTTTCCTTTACCCTTCCAGTTCTCTTCCCCCTTCTGCTGGGTAGGGGAGGGTGAGCAAGTGTCTGTGTGGTGTTTGACTGCCAGCTGGGTTTAAACCATGACACTGAGGTCTGTCCTCCCTTTCTGCATTTTGATCTTAGCCACATTAGTTATCACCTTGAAGAAGTGACTTTAAATTTAACTCCTTTCTCAATTACCTTTTACTTTACATGCATCTCACAGAAGCTAGAGGAAAAAGAAATTTTACTTTGAATGACCTGCAGCTATATTTCTACCCAGCTGTATGTTTGTGTTGATGACACACTACAGATGAAATAAATAAAAGGCTTACCAAGTTCAAAGGGAAAACACAGAGACTAATTCTCAATAGATAAGCAAAAATACAGAATTTTCAATCCTTTGGATATTCAGTAGCATGATTTAGTTAACTTTAAAAAAAACCCTCATAATTGTCATTTCCAGGTGTTAGAGTTCTTGTGAATAAAGTTAAATTGTTTGACATTTCCAGAGGTCAGGGGGCATGGTTGACTTTATTATTGGATAAAATTAGCTATCACAGAGGTGTTTGATTATTATCCGTTCAGTTGCTGTGCCAGTATTCACCTGGTGACTTTTTGTTTTCCAACAGGCTGTCTGTCGAAACAATGGCTTCTTCTCTTACCAAATGCCCACCTGGTTTGGTACTACAAAATACGTAAAACCTCTCGTCCAAAAATTGTGTTCACATGAGCAGATGTTGTGCAGCAAGACATGCTACAACTCCGTCAACATCGGTTTCTTGATAGATGGTTCCAGCAGCGTTGGAGAGAGCAACTTCCGCCTTGTGCTTGAATTCATCAGCAATGTTGCAAAGGCTTTCGAGATCTCTGACATTGGTTCAAAGATTGCAGCTGTGCAGTTCACGTATGATCAGCGTACAGAGTTCAGCTTCACAGACTACACCACAAAAGAGAAGGTCCTCTCGGCTATCCGGAACATTCGCTACATGAGTGGTGGCACTGCCACTGGTGATGCCATTTCTTTCACAACCAGAAATGTGTTTGGGCCAATGAAAGATGGACCTAACAAAAATTTCCTCCTTGTTTTGACTGATGGTCAGTCTTATGACGATGTTAGAGGACCTGCTGCTGCTGCACAAAAAGCAGGTAAATGATGTATCTTTAAAAGCAGTGGAAGTTGAGTCATCCTACTTCTGCTGTGTTGTAAATGTTAAGATTTTAAAGTTTGCAAATACAGCCCCAGTGAGCTTATGTATCATACCTGTTCTAAATTCAGCAACTGTTCTCCATTAGGATGAAAAAAACCCCAGTGCTATCGAGCCAGGTACGAGTAGAGTCACTCATGGCAGCTTTGTGAAAAACATACATCCAGTTTTATCTTCCTAAACAGGAGAGAAATTGCTACATTAAAAATAAAGTGGCAAGTAATGAATCTCTAAGCAGCGGTGCCATCCAATACAGCATGAGTCCTGTTCTCCACCATCCTCTAGGAAGGAAATAAGCAGTTTTGCCAAAAAGCCTATTGGGATGCTGACACTTAAAAGCACTAAACATACACAAAGGATACAAAGTTATTGTCAAAATAATTTTAAACAGTCTTACTTGTGCTTCAAGACTGGCATAGTAACAGTTACCTTCTTACGTGTCACTACCAAAACCAACTAAGACACTAGCTCTTAAGATACCCTGTATTTCCTTCAGGATTTTTATGGAGACAAATCTTCTAATTCTTGATATTTAGTGGCAAAATCTAATCATCTCTGACAGACTGCAAGTATTGAAGCACACTTTTCCAATACATATTAATTAATGGATGTAAAAATGGCTAATTTTCTTATATCCGTAGGCAAAATGGTCTTAACTTTCTTTTTCTTACTGTAGGAATAACTGTCTTCTCTGTCGGCATTGCCTGGGCACCTCTGGATGATCTGAAAGACATGGCTTCTGAACCAAGGGAATCTCATACTTTCTTCACCAGGGAGTTCACAGGATTGGAGCAGATGGTTCCTGATATTATTAGAGGCATCTGTAAAGATTTTTTGGACTCTAAACAATAAAGAAACATCTGCTGTTGGATATTACTACTTTGAAACTAAAAATCATGAAACTGAATGGTTCCTCTAAAGTACAGATGTTTTATTCTTATACGTACTATCATAATGCAAGGGAAAAAGGGCTACTTCTCATTTCTGTAGTCAGTTAAGGATTCTTGTGAGCTCGTTAGGAGTTGTACTTAATACTGGAATGCAGAATTTGGCCAACAGCTACTGTTTTCAATACTTATATAGTATCCCCAAGTTTAAAGCTATGCATATCATGCACTTAAGGCTATCAAATTCAGCAGAGGAAACAATACAGCTCTGACATTTTTGCTGTCACTTGCTAGATGTCTTCTTACAAGTTAAATATTATTTTAAACACATGGTACGATCTTCTATAAGCCTTCTGTAGCTTATGATTCTGGCTTTTCAAGGAGCATGAAGTACTTTCAGTGCTTCAATTGTGCAACATCCATTATTGCCAGGCAGTTTAAGAAAAGATATGACAGATTGTAGCTAAATGTCTATTTTTGTTAGTTGAGGTTTTGCTATTGTGAACGATACTGCCATCTGGTTGGAAAAGTTTACATCAAAAGACATTTAACTTCTACTCACAGATTTCTGTGGATCTGTGTTGTTCAGGTTTTTTGGCACAGATTTTGAAAGGTATTTAAAGCACAGTAGTTCCTTTTGAGGATCTGGATCCTAACACATTAGCTAATACTACTGCTTCCTACACCACTGAAGTCAACAGTGATATTCATAATGTATCTGATAACCATACTTTTTCCTGTCTACTGCCTTGTATTGTGTTGATTTAACAAAGTTGTTATTGGCTAGACAGAGGCAGAAGTTTTGGACAAAGATATTAAATTAGACCACACACCAGGAACTGAAAGCATTCAAACTCAGATCCAAAGGTATCTCAAACATCAGAACCTAACTGATTTATATCAGATTACATGGTCAGAAAAAAAGAGAGGAGGCAGACACATAAGTGGGACTCAGTAGCTCACATAACTTTTTAATGCTAGTAAAAACATCTTTAAAGATGTGTGAGGTTAAAATGATGCAATATTTACTGAGATATTCCAGATTCCTGGTGTGAATAACATACTTCAAGTATTTTTTGGAAAAGAAAGTTATTTGCAAATAAAATTATAGTAGAGAACAAAACAGCACTTTCCCTATCAATCTAGGGTTTCTGTTCACCCCCCCCTCCATTGATTGTAAAATTCATAGTTGTGGAGTGGCACAGAAAGGATTGTATTAATCAGGCTTTTGTTGTGTATTTTTTAATAACTTATGACTGGCTATATATTACACTAAACATGAATGGCAAAGATGCCTTGTATTTTTCTATTGTTACCCTTAATTTTGTTACATGTTTATAGATAAGAGTATTCAGCTATTGCTGTATAAATTCATATGCAGTATCAACTTTGTGCAAAAGTTTAATTCATTTAGTTTATAAACTTTTTATAGAAATATATATTGCAAGAAAACTGGGACTGCTGCTGCTTTAATATCCTGTAATATAAAGTCTGTTTATGATGAACCTCATGTAGTATAGCTTGAGTAAGTTGCATGCGATGCTTCCTAACTGTATTATCGTAAATCCCAATTTGCAAAAGAAAAAAAAAAATCCTAAATCATCCTCACATAGCAAGGATACTATTCATGCAAATTTTTAATTTGAAATATCAAAGTTTTAGTAATTGTTCATACTACGTATGATGCTAGTTGAATCTTTTCAACATAAATTGTGTGCCAGCTAGTAGAATCACATTTTCCTCTCCCACTTTGTTTTCACTATTGTAAAGGAGGCAGCAGCTTTACTCATGTCATTCATTCATCGAGGAAAAAGCAGGTCTGGATCTCTGCTACACAGAAACCTACAAAGCTAAAGATGCAAATATTCCCATTTCACAGGAATAGTGATGCCATTTTACTTGCACCCTTCATACAGCCCGATTATGCTGAGGTGGGTAGGAAGTGGGTACAAACAAACCTTTTTTAAAGATACAAAGATTGTATCAGCAAGCATTTGTCAGCGCAGTTTTGATCTGGAAAAGACATTAGTGGAATACGGTTAACAGGATTGAGACCTGGTGAGATACAAAGCCAGGGTGGAAAGGATGCATCCTGTACTGTAAATAGAAGGTAAGTTTGGAGGAAGAGCAGCATGGCAGAAGGTAGCAGTCATGATTTGAAGCTCTTTTGGGTAAGAAGGTAGGTGAAACCACAGTACAAGGGTTCTGTTTTATGCTGCTGGACCAAGACACACAAAGGATATGAACAGAGCTGCAGCTACTATCACTTGTGCAAACTCCATTTGGGAACATTGCTGCAGGTATTAGGACTGTCAGTCAAGAATATGGCCTGCGGGGGATTCTGAGCTCTAGTGAGACTGATGGAAACCTGCATGATGAAAACCACAGCAAGGGGGCAGGACTAGATGGTCTTCAATAGGTCCCATCCAACCCAAACCATTCTGTGATTCACTATGCCCTATTACCCTGAATAGTACTCACATGGCTCAGGAGACCTGAAATTTGCAAGCCCACTGCTGACAACATACCACTGTATGTTAAAAAAAAAAATTAAAAAAAAAATCCATCACTAAGAAAAGAGCAGAAGATTCCAAGTTTAATGTTGAAGTACTTACTGCAACTCCTAGAGCTGTTTCTGAATTTTACATTAAATAATAGTTTACACAATCCAAAACTCATCCTTCCCAGCGGAGCTCCCAGAACAACCTAAATTTACAAATTTTTATTAATTTGATGTCCTAAATAAATTGAAATCACTTTTTGTACCATGCTAACTTCCAGTAAGGGCTGCAACCTACAGCCATGAATTGGTTAGGACACACCTGAGCACTGGAATCATTAACTTCCAGACCAAGGACGACAACAAATCTGCTTCTTACATTTCCTGGGTGAATTCTTTACTCGTAGGCTATTTTATATCTAAAAGAAGTGCGCAGCTTCCTCTGTCAGTGACAGTATGCCTTTCTCAGTCCTGGAAGGAACCACAGGTCAGGGTCTCTGATTCTGCTTCCAGGGCATGTCAAACTTTACACCTCACACAAAACTTACTTAGGCATTTAGATCCTCTCTGACCATGAATTACCTAGTATAAATATCTTTTGATAACGTGACTCTTTCTAGCTATACACTTGTCTGACAAGTGCAGTATACAGGAAAAGCACATATATAGGCCAGGCCTCAAGGCCAGTAAACTGCAGAGAAGTCTTCATACTGCTACACCTGTGACCTGGTAGCAAAAGTCTTTTATATTGCATCTTCAATCAGAGTGCAAGAAGAACAAGTCTCAGAAGATGACCTTTATTACTGTTTGAGAAAATTAATATTGAACCAGCAAGGAAAAAGAAAGATCCAAAAGTAAGACCATCCTAATATTCTTAAGAGAAAATAATCACTTTTAAAGTTGGTTTGTTGTTTGGTTTTTTGTTGTTTTTTTTTTGTTGTTGTTGTTTTTTTTCTTTCAAAATCAATGCCAATAAAGAAGAGCTACATAATAACCAGCCTAAACACATTTGCATCAAAAGCCAGTAACTATACTTCTTCCAATAATTTAAGTAATTTTGAGGTGGGAAGAGAAGAGGAAGAAGGGGGATATTTTTTTGGCACCTACGAAGTATAGTTCTATTAGAGCAGTAGTTTTTCCTAAAAATGTTCTTAATTACTTTTATTTGCATTTCAAATTAGTGGTGTCACATAAACCTTCTCTTCTACCAGGTATGGCCCCATGCAATACAGGTATTATATTTTTATCTCCCCTGTTCTGAAGAAGAAAAGTGGTGACAACTTCTCATGCCTTGCTTTTAAACCATGTTTCTAATGGGGCAACTCTCAATATCTCTGCCTAGCTCCACCAGTTTTGTCACTTTCCTTCCTCTCCTTAGGCTGAAGGGTAAGCCAGCTCCAGAAAGCATCAAAGCCACAATAAATCACAGAAAATTTTTTTGTTGCATGCAAGTACCACAAGAAGGCCTGAGTGCACTGTCAAAGAAGATCAACTTGCATCTTAAAAAAACTGCCTGGAAACTGGAGGCTTAGATCCCCAGACTAATAAAATCAGTCAAAAAAAATCTTACTGACTGACTTTGGTTTGGACCTGAGACAGTAAACATAAATGGTTTTCTTGAGGAGCTGTAGCAGAATGTGTTTCAGTAGCTTGTGACCAATTGTCATCCAGATATTGACATCAAGCATATGGAAACCTCCACTGAACAGTTTATAATTTAAGTATGAATAACTTTCCAGTTATCTATGTCTATCAACTGGAGCACACATTATTTTGCCCTTTTTGGTTTCAACAGGAATTTTGCCTCTGGCTTTAGCTGAAGGAAGAACACGTCCTGAAAATTTGCTGTCTATAATTAAATCCAAGGTCTTAATCTCTGCTTTGAAGCAAATGCCCACTTTTAAATTTAATCTCATTAGGATCAAAATTTCCTTTCTTTTCAAACAATCAAGTTTGGTTAGTGAAGTATCCTTGATCATAAGCCACTTTCATAACCTGAAGACTACTTACTGTCTTATTACTCTAAAATTTATTTACATTCATCTGTGTCTACATACAAATGAATACTGTATCCTTACTATTTTCCATTACATTCCACAACCAAAGCAGTTGTCTGTAAACACTAGCAGGGTCAGCTGAACTCTAGCCATCCCAGGATAATGAAGGGAAACTGCACTGCTTTGGGCACTTTGTTTAGTGCAGCTGCAAGGAGCAGGTAGCATCGCTTCTTGGCTGCCAAGAGGCCTGACCTCATGCTGAGGGCACTCTGGAAGCCAGGCACTCTCAGTTTGAATATACCCTCAGCCTCAGGGTATAACTGAACCCACAGCTGAACTTCATACTGGACCAGTTCCTAAGACACCACCATGAGAACCCTGCATAGCTGTTTTTGCTAACAAATGCTAACTAAACTTTTCCAGACTTTGCTGAGGTCAGATATGGCCTTTACTACTTAACAGCAATCAGCGTATGGCAGAATGTAAGCAAAGGGATAAGGACTATTTTTCTGCCCTGGTGTATGCGATCAGATTACAAATATGATAAACAATTATCTGCCAAAGAATACAAGTTAGAGACAACAACAAGTCAAAAAGACTGGCAAGGTTTAGGAAAATAGTTTGAATTAGATGGGAAAACAAAAACTACTTACTAACTTACTTTTAAATTTTTGGTATGTTTCAAATCAAAACCCTATACCATTAGAATAGTCTTTTAAAAAATCAAAAACAAATTCACAATTATGTAGTTTCTGGAATTCTCTAATACTTACCCCTTGGGTATTTTAATAATATACTACTTGTTCCGAGGAAGAAGATAGGGAGACAACAGCTTTCTGCCATCTAACATTCTAAATCAGGTGAGGTACACAACTTTGTCCTGTTGAACTACTCTGGTGAGGACTAGGAGCCAGTTTAGAAACAAAACAGAACTGTCTGGCACAGCATGCTGGTAGCAAATACATCAACAAGGACTTTACTTGCCAATGGTCTGATTTGCTCGTGTCTAAACAGAGACTAGACTAACACACAAAATTAAGAGAAAGTGACCACTATCAGTTGCCTCTGTAAGACCAAGTATCTGTCCAAAAAAGTTTCTGACAGAATGTAATGCATATGCACCATGGAAACTGTCAGGTATTTGGTCACTCAAGCTGGGGAAAGTATTTCCAGCCTCTAAGAAATTCTTCTGTATAGCAACTGTTAGCTAAATGATCTTAACAGAAAACTACACTTAGTAAGACTGGCAGAGTCAGTCATCTGAGTTATCAAAGGAAAAGAGTCAAAGTACTAATTCAGGAAGCTAAAACACAGCACCTGCTATACTGACAACTACCCTAGTAACAACGTGGTCTTGAAAACGACTTTAAAAGAATTGCTGTCATTAAGATGTAATGGTATTTCTAAGTAGCACAGAAAAACTCCAGGTAACATAATCCAGGGAAAACCTCTGGCTACTGTCCAGGCCACCAAAAGCACCAGGCACATAAAAGCGAGCTATGACGCAGACTTCAATGTACTGCCACCACACAGAGTGTCTGCAGGACTGTGCAAAGAGCTTCTGCTTTCCAGCTCCTGCCACCAGCACTCGCAGCCACCAACTGCTGCTTCCCCCAGAGGCCTGATGCTCCTCACCAGCTGAGCCATGGCAATCCACCCATGCAAGGGGCAGCAGCAACGGCCCCACACCCTCCTCTGTGCCTCCCTGCCTGCTGCATATAGGATATTTTTCTAAGAGAACTGAAGGGTTTAGGGTTTTTATCCTCCCAGCCGTTGAGATTTCAGGGAAGGAAGACATCACTTCTGCATGAAGCAGCAGCTCTTTATTCCCACTGAGTTACAAGAACTTAGATGCAAGATGCCTCTCATCAAATGGGAAGCTTTTTCCTCAGAAAAGCTTTCTCTTGAAAAGAAACCCCCCACATATTAATTAAAAAACAACTCAACAACATGACATGTGCCCATTTCAAGGTACAAAAGAGCAACTGGAGAGGAAAGACACCTGGAATAGGAAAAAATTGGCTTAAAAAACGCCAACAAGGCAATCATCAGAGTCACCAATAGCATATGACCCCATTGGCCAGTCCTTTTGTGAGGAAAAAACATGTCCCCTTGCCAGACACTGTTCATAAGCAAAAACACAGCAGCTCTCAGGCTTGGTCTGGAGAGTGCCCAGGTACAATCAGTTGCTCCCCATGCCCAGCCTCCAGACTCACCAGAGTTGCTCCAGGCTGGCAGCCAGAGAAGCCATAGCTCCCAACAGTCACACGGCAAGTCAAGCTGCAGGTGGAGGCAAGGGAGAAGCCTCAAGAAACACTTCAGGGATGTGAGAGTGACCAACAGTGGACAACTTAAGCAGTTCTCCCCCTCCACCAACACCAAAATGACTACAGGTGGGCAGGGAGGGCATGTGTCCCACCCTACCTACTCACAGCTTTCTGCTGGACTCCTGTGACTCTGCTCCAACCCCAGCCCAGATTCAGCCATTCCTGCCTCCTCCAGGTGGCTCCGCCAGGTGAGCCCCATCAGCTCTGCCCCACCCATGGCAGATGGGCCGTAAGCCTCTGTGCACCAAGCTTATAAAGTCATCCTCTCAAGAGTTCAAATGGACAGGTATTTCTGTAGGTCACGCATGGATTCATGACCTAACATTTGTAAGAGCTACTCTTTCCTCCTACAGGTTTCTCAAAGCAGCCTCTAGAGCTTTCAAGTAAACCTGAAAGTTGAGACAAAAGCAGATGGAAGAAGGAAATTAGCAAGTCAGCTAGCACTAATGAATGCTTAAAACAGAAGAGAATTAAAAATCTTTATAATGTTGTCAAAAATGTTTAGCTGAAAAAAAAAAAAAAAAAGCTTCTCTTCAAGTTACACTGCAAACTGCTTAAAAAAAATTGGTTGCATACCTGATCCTATTTATTGTCATAAAACCTGAGGATAGAACTGCAAATCTTTCTCTTCTGGTGGTATTGTCCCTTCAGGTTAAAGAGTCTCCAATACATCCAAGTCAAAGATACCCCAAAAGCAAATACTCCTTGATCACCATGTTAAATACTTATTCTAAGGTGTCCAGTACTATCTGAAATAGAATGGAGTGTTTCACCTTAATAGGTTATACATCTCACCTCATAGCTTTTGGTTTAGTTTTATTTGCAAGACCACACTTTTCAAAGGCTTAATGCCATTTGTAAAGAATGGGGCAGTGTCAATACTTCTGAACTTTGCTAAAAGATACAGGTCCCAGTAACAGTCCTTTAAAAGAGGAAGCCTTTAACCCACACAAGATCACAAATTCCTACCTGTAGTCTCAGTTTCACAAGTATATTTATAAATTCACAGCAGTGATGTTTTAGTTTAGAAATTTTTAAATTCTGTAATTAATCCATTATTTTGGATCAATTTAAAATGAGAGCATCAGAAGTCTCACAGTACTCATAAGATTTAAGTAACAGAACACTATATTCTCCGTGTAACTGAAGACAACTGTGTATGTTGTTTGCATATGAAGATTTTAAATGGCTAAAGTTGCTATTTGTTAGTGAATAGCTAACAACTATCAATAGCTTAGATTCCCAACACAGAACATAAAGTAGAGCCATATGCTTATAGGAATCAGTTCTCTCTCCTCTAGTTAAAACAGCATGCTACAGATTTAGTGTTACTCTGGACAATGTTGTTATAGCACTACATACAATCAAAGCAAGAATTCTTCTACTGCCAGATAAAATACCCTAGCTCTGCTTCTAGACTCCATTGGTGCGCCAGGATGGCTAAGGGTTGGCCAACAGTTGGCCTCCCCAGTTATTTTGCTTTAGGAAAACCAGACCAAATCAGCTGGAACACTGTGCATGACATTCCAGGAGGAAATATTATCAATACCAAATTCAAAATGTATGAGAATTAATAATTAGAAAATTAAATATCTCCCAATAAGGTTTTAGATCACAAAAAAACAGGCCTTACTGACATCAGTTTCATGTGTACCTACAGAAATTACACCACAGCTACTGTTAAAGAACAAACTTTTAGTTTACTATCTTCAGATGAGACTTTTACAGCACTTGTCAGAGGTTCAGTGATTCTTGAAGACAAGCACCTTACAACCTAGACTACCTTATATCGCCTCCGTTTCATTACTAGGGATCTCACCAGAAATAATTTAACTTTCCTAAATTCACTAAATATTGACAGATAGAATTATTTTTTGCTATACATGCACTTTCAGAAAGTCTGAATCACCTCTCTTATGGGGGGCCATTAAGATAACCAGATAAGAGAGAGGACTAAAAAGGAAGCATGCGGTTTCCATTATCAAGTCAGTCAAAATTTGGTTCTATGTGAAATCCAGAAAAAACCAATTCATTTTGATGACATTTATAATGTTTTGTAGCTTGAACTATTTAAGAATCTATTAATATAAGCCATTTAGTCTGCATAGGACTCAAGGATGTGTATTCTCCAAGTATCAAAAGAACAAGTGTTAAATATGGAATTTAAACCTTCATTCATGCTCACCTCAGATGTGGCATTTAAAAACAATTCTGGAGCCTTCTGGTTTTGTTAATTTCTTTTTAAAAAGTTCTTAAAAAAGAACATAAATACATACATATATATGCACGCACTGTAGTGAAACCAAACACAATTAAAAGGTAAAGTCAGTTGTATTGTCATACCACGTACCTTATCTGGGAGGAAAAAGTTACACTCATTTTCCCATCAGGATTTATGTAGACTGCCTTATCTATCTGTTTAGGCTCCCCGCAAAAATACAAGTTGCTCAACTGGGATGCATTGTTTGAGACACCTTTTATATGATAAGGTAGCTAGAAAAAATAGCAGTCAGCACTGTGTGACCAAGAAGCTTTCCACTGATTCGAGATGGGAAGTGCTAGAGAAGCACAATATTAAGTATGCTAGGACAGAGTGTGCTATCAGTTTTGAAATAAATCGGTTAACATAGGAGAAATGGGACAGCCTCTGATAATGTATCCTCAAGCCCATGGAGTTTTTCCACTAGGAAAACCTACAATTATCTCCTGGCACATTAATTATTCCTTAGGATTTCTAAATCAGGGACGGTTCTTGATCAGAGCTTGTTACACACTTTTTCAGATGTATTTGATACTTATGTAGACAACCATTCATCTGCTTAAACCTTTTCCTACGACAAAAACCAAGATGGGGAGTAAATCTGTTAACATCAATCATACTGTAAATGCTAAATGTACTATTAAACACATTTAGGTATCTTTCCATTCAGGTTCTGAGTGCAAGTCCTTTGGATCTTACACAAGAGAATTAAATCAGTCCTTTCATAAGTTGAGGTGTTTTTGCTAAATGAAAACATTTATTTCAGCACTATCATCTTCTTCCCATCACCAGTACTACAGCTCTTCTGTTCTAAAAAACAGAAACCAAAATAAAGGTTTCAGCATGTTATACCCCACAATAAATTAAGACTGTATATGGGATTGTTGTCAATATGCAATCAATAAAGCCTCACTACAGCATTGGATCCACTATGCATTAGTGAACTAAGATGACCATTAAGATTTCAATTAATGAAAATAAGCAAATATTTTTGGTTTTACCATTTCAATTTTAATATAATTAGAAAAAGGTAAATGTTATGCATGGCAATGTTTATTAAACAATCACATTTCATTTTAAGCATTAAAATGCAGCAGTCTGGAAAAGCTGCCAGAAACAATGTTTGGCTTCAGAAAAGGCGATTATGAAATCACTTCCAATAAAATTCAAATACTCTCTTGTCTGTTGATTAGTTGAATGCTTTAGACTGGAAGGAACAAAAAGTGCAAATCAGCTGAACGTTACTTTCAAAAGTAAAGTCTTAGTGTCCTACAAGCAGTTACTGAAAGGCCTCACTTCAATCTTCATGATAAAGGACAAAATTCTCCAATTTCTCTATAATTATAATTTACTGTAACATTTCAAACAATGTAATATTATTACTAAAAAAAATAATTTCAGAATATAACTGCAGTATAGTATTCTGCCTACCATGAGCACCTTTTTTTCCTTTTTTTTTTTTAAATCTAATTTGTTTGACATGAGATGGCATGAGATACATTCTCACTGCAAAACCGCAAACTTACATGGAACAATACAGTTACAACCACTTATAGGAACATGTTCTAGCTTAATGTAGTTTATACCTAAACATACTACTTTTACATGAAAATCTAAGATTCATATTGTGGTATTCTGTTTCTGCTGATATACTTTAAGGAAAGTGACTCATCACAGAGCAGCTA
Organism: Athene cunicularia; assembly: GCF_003259725.1. Taxonomy (NCBI): domain Eukaryota; kingdom Metazoa; phylum Chordata; class Aves; order Strigiformes; family Strigidae; genus Athene; species Athene cunicularia. Next base: position 29,868,425 of record NW_020799101.1, on the reverse strand, counting down.
AATGTTGACCTGCAGCTTAGCTTTTTGAGCATCATCTCGGAGATTTATGTAAAGAAATGGACAAAGGTTAATAGATAACATTTGACATACGGGCAAATTTTAAGCATTTAGAACTTTTTTTTTTTTTTTTTAATGCAGCACAATGATTCAGTGGCAGTTTGAAATAAAAACAGAGTATCTTTCTGGCTCCTAAATCACTTGAGAATCACTTAATATATGGAGATAGTGAAAAACATTGTGATTATCATCTTATAAAGGCTCTAAGAATACACTAGCAATTTTCACTTTGTTTTTGTAAAAATCTTTAAAAATATTGTGGAAACATGTTCTTATATGTGGGTACTGCTGCTTAAAATTGAACAGTTGGTTGATATCCAGACAACTATTACAATTTTTCAAAAGCAAAGCAGCTTATAAGCGTAATAAACAAATGGTCATTTTACTAAAATTTAGACCTAATTTAGTAATTGTAGAATGACACTTTCAAACTGTGCAACACAAAATAATGTAGCCAACAGTAACATACAGGTACACCATTTAATATTTATTATATGCATTTTATATACATTATTTTTCAACAGCTGTACTTTTGCTATGTGGTACAATCTTAAAAATTTGCTGATTCATAGTTTGTAAAACAGAAACCTTACAAAACTCATCAAAACTCGCAAACTGATCAGAAAAGTTTTGTGGAAGACTAGAAAAAATACTTTATTGTATTAATCATGCATTACACAAACAAAATCTTTAGTTACACCATAAACTGAAGCACATCTGAAAATAAAATAAAAGCAGGGAATAACTAGTCAAAACACAGCAGATTTATGAATCTTGAATCAACTACTTTTGTATTCTATTTGAAACGCAAATAAAAATTTTCACTCCAAAAGTTCTGAAACAAGATTGTTTTTTGGAATCAACTCCACTCCAGGTACTTAAGCAGAGGAAAAATAATTTCTTGGTTTGCAACTTTAGAATTATCAAATGTCCCATTTTCTCATCTATTTTAGACTGTTCAAAGAGTGCCATAACAGATATACAGGGCCCTTAACACACTACATAAAAGGATATAAAGACCAACAAAAAGTGAAATAAATAACAATAGGCCATTAGCAAGATGGGTAATCCTTGATAAATAAACTCGTAAATACAGTAAGATGTACAAAATATCACATAGTGATAGGATGCCAAGATTAATTTTTTTTTTTTAAAGAGTTCATTCGGGGGTGTTAACCCCTCTGTGTTTCATTTGAACACATTTTACAGTCCTTTATTTATGAAGACAGTTATGCGATGATGATGAATTAGCATCCTTATGCAAGGACTTAGCTGAGCTGTATTAGGCAAAAGAAGGGAAGAGTGTGGTTACACGGCAGCGGGTCAGTGAGATCTCTGTGTTTTAGGGTTCTATAATGCAGAAAAACATTATCAATACAATCTTGAGCACTGTTGTGACAGGCTAAATATATAAAAAGACTTATAAAAACTAGAATTTTATCCAAACATTTTGTGCAACTAATGCTAAAATATTTTAAGTTAAATTTCCTTTTCTTTAAAGCAAAATAAAAGTTTAAAAGGGGAATCTGTGGCATTCAACTGATAAACAGAAGATTACTAAGAGATGAAAAGAAAGCTACTCTTGGAGCTCACTTCCCCCCACAAGAGCACCACATTCCTAACCCTAAGGCAGCACACAGAGTCCAAAATAAAAGTCTTTTGTAAGATCAGACTCCACGTTTGCTTAAAGACACCTAAAGAACAGACATACGCTCAGTTCATATCCAGTCAAGGCTACAAATACTGGTTTTCTTTTTTTGTATTTCTCCCCACCCCCCCAAATACAGTAATTACAGTTAAATGAATGAGCCTGACATTGTTCAAGATGTGGTGACTTTTCACCAACTTACACCTGCCCCACATAAGAGCCTTCAACCAGGCAGATCAGATGTAGTGTCTTATTGGTAACCTTATCATTGATGGCAGTGACGCATTCCCTCTTTTTTGTCCAAACAGACCTGCTGTTATGATGCAGGTTTATTCTGCTATGTCACACAAATACTTTGGCAAGGGCATCAGCTCCTGCACTGGCAATATATGCTTTTGACGGATGAAATGCTACATCATATATTGATTCATCCAGCTTTTTCCTATGAGCGGTTATTTCTTGCACACATGTCTTGCTGTCCAAATTCCATAACCTAATGGAACAATCATGGCCTGTATAGGAAAAAAAAAAGGACAAAAAACAAAGTTAGATTTGTCAGACACTTAAGTGCATCATAAATGCAAAATTTATAGAGTTATTCTACAGAATAAGAAAAAGCCCTTACTTCCAGACATTAAATAGATTCCATTAGGATCTACAGCTAGACTCGTGACAGCATCCAAGTGAGCAACCATAGAATGGATCATTTTACCTAAAAGTAAAATAAACAGTGAATTTCCTGTGAAGTACTGTCTCTTTTAAAAATAACATTCCCGTTAAATGCAATATAGAATAACATGCTTGTTTAGATTCCAATAATATCTGAATGATAATTAGAAATTACTAAGTTTCAACTGCAGACTCTTGTATAAGCATATGGATAAATGACACAACTCTCAAAAAGGCATTCCCATTATAATCACTCTTTCTATCCATCTGGCATCTTTACCAGTAGAAATTACTATGAAGACCAATCTTAAAACAACTGGGTGAGAACCTCAAGTTTTAGTCTCTTAAATGTCCTAATACTTACTCCAGTAGGACAAAGTGTTAACAAAGCTTTGTAGAAAGGGACTTATTGAGTCATACCAAAGATCCATCTATCTCTGTCTTTGCTAGGAGAGAGGGTATTGAGGATAAACCAGGGAAGAAAATAAAAGCAAGGCAACTATAAGTGATACTTGCCCAGAATACTTTCCAGCTTCTAATAATAAACTGTTATGTCACCACCCAGAGATGTTATCTCTGCATTTAACTACTTTTAATGCATTTCTTTTCAGTGACCTCCATTCCTGGACTCTTACACCATTTTTTAGCATGTCACAATGCTTTTTGTAAGGAGTTCCAAAATGTTTAACTGCACATAAGAATAACCACTTCTTTCTGTTTTGAATGTTGTCATCTGTTGGGGGTTATCAACTGAACCTTAGTTCATGTATTGGAAAACAGAGCAAATAAATCCCTCTAAGACCATGACCAACATGAGGAAAACATATAATCTTTGCCCAGCTGGCTGTCTTCCTGACAAATCTCAGCTTATTTCGCTTCTAAGATTCTTCCTGAAGAAGCTAAAAACTACTGAAGATCTCTGATCACCTTTTTAACCATTCTCTAAAACATTTTAATTTGGCTATATCCCTTTTAAGTTAAGAGAGACTGGAGTAACACAAAGTATGCGTGTGGATAACACCAAGAATTCATACAAAGGTATTAATTATTCTTTTTGTTATTTATTCCTTTCTTCCTTCTAACATACAGGTTTTTTTGTTCTGACTGCTAAATGAACATTTTCATCCAATCTCTTAACTCTGAGGTTTTACCTTGAGTAAGAACAGTCAGCCCAGTGATCATTATTTTATATTAAAAAGTTTGTTTTTCCTTACATTTATCCACACAGCATTTAATTTGCCTGCTCTTAAGTCTTATTAAAATCTTCAGTTCTTCCTCATCAGCCTTTTTCTTTCATATCCTGAATTAATGTCAGTAAACTGTCAACGTACTGTTCCCTGTCCAGATGATTCATATTATGTTGAACTATTGCTGATCCCTCCAGGACCTGCTAATTTATTTCTTTTCCCCCACACAAAACGACCATTTACTTCTGCCTTCTGTTTCCTGTCTTTAATTGGATTATTTGTTCATGCAACATTTTTCTCCTTATTCTACATCTTTGTTTCTTTAAAGTAATAGATTTTATTTTCAGGACAATCATTGCAACTTATTTAATGACCACAATTCAAATACATACATTCATGACAGGTGAGAAGGAAAAAAAAAAACAACTAGCTTTTTGCCTTTAAAAACAAAAACCCCAAGAACACCATCTTCCACTCCACCCAAACCAAATGAAACACATTTAAAACAGGGGGTTGCACATATACTTTACTTACAAGTCATTTTATGCTGATTTTTTTTTCTTCCAACTTTGGTGGGATAACATGCAGGAAGTGACTAATAATTTAATGAATGGGAAGTTTTATGTTCATTCTTACATTTATTCCAATCTTTTCGTCATGACAGAGCATGTAGTTTTTCCCTGTATCCTTCATTCCTCTCTTTTCCAGATCCTTTCTGTTTTATAAACTTAACCAGCAACTTAAGTATAACACAGGATTTCTTTGCTACAATGAATTTAGGTTTATTTCTTGCCCCAAGGGGTACTAAGCAGTGTTCTTTACTACTTAAGAGTAGAAAAACGTAACTGATACATGCTTAGAATTAAAAGCACAGAAATTATGAAGGCAGGAAGAAAATGGCAGACATATTCTATAAATTAGCAAAGCACTAATTTAAGAGGACCTTCTTGTCCCTCACAACTATCTCTGCCTGTTTTGAGAGAGTATTTTCTGACTGCTGAAGTCACAATTGCAACATATACCACTATTTCATAGAAAAGGTACTGAAGAGGTTTAATCTTACAAATTCTCTTTTGTGTAAAACTGCATCACTAGTAAGTTTACTACAAATGGATTTTCTCTACGTCCATCCAGATTTACTTTAAACATATTCACACATACAAATTAGGTTCTCTTTATCCTTACCCGTTTTGTTGTCAAAAAATTTGATGTGTCTATCTTCATGGGCTGTAATAGTTACAGGAAGTGTGGGATGACTTACTACCTTGTTAATATGATTATTTGATTGTCCACCTGAAAATAATATAAAAATTAAAAAAAAATATTCAGCTGCCTTAAAGAAAGGGTTAAAGTTAAAATGAGAATATTTTAGCACTACATTTTAGCTTATTATATTAACTAATATTATATAAGCAACATTTTAGGAACAGTATCAATGAATCTCCTAAGAAATAAACAATAGCTTCTTGCTTTACAGGATGGGGCTAAGCCAGGTAGGCTCTAGCCAAGGTACTGTAAGGTTAAAGCTGTACAAGTGGCTTATGCACATGAAAGATTCGAGAGAGACAACCAACAAAGCAAGCAAGTACTGCAGGGCAGCACTAACCAAGTAGAAATAAACTGGTGGCATCTATGTTTGGCCCACACCTCTTCTACCTCCACATCAAAAAATGTTTAGCTTGGGGGGAACAAAAAAAAAGATGGAATCCAAATAACTGAAGTCAACCTAACATCGGATTCTGCCAGGTATATTTATATCTTATTTCAACTTAAAGAAAGAATGAATGGTTTAGACTCTCTTTAGAAGTTTTTAGAATGCTCCTTAAGAAACAATTTCACTTGATATGCCAGTGTTTTAAGGCTTGTTCCCTCAATTTCTGTGCTTAATTTTTGTTCTCTCTTCAAACTAGGAAAGGTATTTCTCCAACCTCTGATGTTCTTTCTCACTGCCAATGCCAGTTTTTGCACAAGCTACCCAGAATAAAGATTTTACAGTTTTTAAAATTGTGTTGAAGTCTTTATATGACCTATTTAATACTGTAAGTATAATCACTAATTCTCCCCTTGCAAATTCTTGCATTATTCTTTAGGTCTCACTTCACAGAAAGGAATGACCAGAACCTGGAAGTTTTCCTTATAGAACACTTTCACAGGTTCAAGAAAAGAAGGCTCTGTTGTCTAGAGTTTCACAGATACATAGAATTCTTAGAGCTACATCTTTGTAGCACCTTATTTGTAGCAACAGAATTTATAATATTGAAAGTTCCACGGGAGACAGTGTTTAAACACAAGCTGTGCAGAATTCTACACTGAACTAATAATATTCTGCTTAATTCACTTATTTACTTATCTTAATATCCTCCATGTCAAGGCTATAAAATAAAAACTGTGTTTTAATACACAATTCAGACAAAGTAAATCTTGATAATTCTTAGCTTAGAGAACAAAAACTGTTGCTTTCGCTATCTTGGCTTTCAAACACTGTTATTCCACAACTATTGTGTCTGTTCCAAGCACTTTTAAATATTTAAGCAACTTTCATGATGCAGGAGAGGAGCAAAACTTTGTAATTTACTTCACCATATAATAAAACTTGGATAAAGGTACCTCAATCCAAGATGGATATATAATACAAAAGAGCTTTACTTACCAGATTCTATTTGTGATGAAAGCATTACCACTGACTGGGATGTTTCTAAATCATAGATGACTGTGCTGCCAGTGTTAAAAGATGCCACCATATGAGCAGGGTCACAACCTATAAAGTCAACTGATGTAGGTATTCCATGCTCTAGGAAGAGAGGAAAATGTCTTTAGAAAGAACAAAACACTTAAAATTCCTGCAAGGTCGAACATTTAGTTTGTTTTATAGTCATACTTTAAAGAAGAAATTTGCTCCCTTCTTTAAATAATGCTACAGCACCAGGATTACTTTATTAAAAGGTCTTTTCCCTTTAGTCCTGTTACCTAGTTTTGATAAACAGAGATAATGAGCTTGGACACACCATCAGCTGCCTCATAACAGATTGTCAAAATCACTGCAAAAGCTTACCTTTCTCTCCATTGTAAGTGCAAATACAGGGCATTTTTTCTGGTGGGTTCCATAATCTAATAGTGCCATCTGCTGAACAAGATAGTAAGTGATTCTTTACACCGCTGTAAGCAAGACCCCAGACTGCATCTGTGTGAGCAATTAATGTGCCAGCTAGAACGTTTGGCTCTGGAAAGAGACAAAAAGTTCAGAAATAACATTTTTTTAGTAAAGAAACATTATGTATTTCTTGTACCTCAATATGAATTCAATTCCACATAAAACTTTCAGGTATCTCCCCAGCCCTTCCTGTTTAAGCAACAGCTACAATATTATACAGGAGGTAATTTTGTACAACCACTGGCATCTTTCTCACCCCACCTCCCCTCACCCCTCCCTCCCCCCCGCAAAAAAAAAAACCCAACAAACCAAAACAAAAAACACCAAGCAAAAAAAAACCCACTACACCAAATCAACCAACCCCCACAAACAACTATGTCCATTTTTCCAGAATGATACACGCTCGTTACCACCTCCCCTCTGAGGCACTTACACCCAAATTCACCCTTTAAAGATGCTTCTCTGTACAAGGGGCAGAAACACCTAACAAAAGCAGCTTTCCACTTAAACACTGACGCTTAATGCTTTTTTTTACTCAGTGTACTCTGCTGACACAGGGACATGCTCTAAAACTCTCAAGCACCCCAATAATTAAAACAAGACTACTTCTGTTGTGGAACAGGGAAACACATTCTTATTTTCTTCTCCCTGAAACTTTATAGAGTGGTTTTTAATCTATTCTCTACCAGACTTTGAGTAGAGAAGTGAGAAAGAAGGATAAATGGAAAGGAATAAAGCCAGATAAATCACTAAAATTTAGTTTTAAAGAAAATTAAAACCAAGTTGTTCATGCAAACCAAAGCCCTGCTAACAAACTTTAGGGAGGAAAAACATTCTATTAGAGCTCTCTTGTATACATAACTTTGTCACTCTAGTAGAGACAGTTCTGTCTGAGGCCCATAAAGTTTATATCAACAGTCCTACTTGCACAAACAGATCAGTCCATTTTTAATCATTAGACTATATTGAATAAAATTTTAGCAGAGGGGCACCATTTGAGCTATACTGGTTTTAAGGGACAGGGTGCAGTGGTCTTCCTAAATTGGTGCAAGACAGTGCTGCTTCCCATCCCTCCCCATCTCACTGCCAATGGTTATGCAGCCTAAGTTTTGTATTATCTCATACATTACATTGGCACAAGTGAGACAGGAAGAATTCTTGACTCTGTCCCATTCAAACTTCAGTAAGTGATGGAACTGCACCCTTAGAGTTACATTAAACACAAAATGCTCATCACTATCAATGGCAGGAGAGTGATGCACAGTTTTCCAAGCAGTTATTGGCTCTTCATTTTCAGATACTGGTTATGGAAACCAAAATGCAAATCTAACACGTACATAGAATTTGAGTACACCAATCTTAGTTTTCTGAGAAATTCTTATTGGAAGAAATAATCATTCAAAAATCTGGAATTTCAGTTCAAAGTACTAAGCATGCTTCTTAAAAAGAGTTATGATTCATTTTTTCTTTACTGTTTAAACCTGAGAAATTGCCAGCCTTCCTATTACAGTTCTATACAAAGTACACCACCGATGCAAGTGGGAATAAACAATGTTTTCCATGCAGAGAAATTTGAATACACACAATTTAGTTGATAAATGGTAGTTACATTTCACAAAAGCTGTACAAAACATATTAGCATCAAGCAGAAAATTAACATTGAAGACAATGGTCATGAGTTGTTCATCTTTCAAAAGGTACTTACCATAGGTATCATATGGATCCACGTTAGGGCTAGGCATGTTCCACCACTGGATGGTTGCATCAATACCACCACTGAAACACTGTTCTCCATTGGAACTAATTGCCAGTGACAATACAGGTCCACTATTGGGAGAGAAAGAAAAAGAGGTTTATTGATACCACATACAAGACAGAAGTGAAAATTTGGCTATGTACTTTAAAAAAAATCGGATTAAGTAGTTAAAAAAAAAATTAAAACTTCAATGAAACAATTCTGTTAAAATCTTTTCCAAGTCTCAACAAGTGATACTAACCTCAGTTAAAATATTTATAACAAATTAACTAAAACCAAATGCAAGCAATTCAGAGTATACCCCCTTTATTTCTCAGAAGCAACAATAACGTCATCTACAAACAGTGTCTTTACACAGTGCATCTATAACAATCAAATAGCTAGCTGTGCTGAAAGGGGTGGTTGTAGCCCCATCCCCCCCCTACTATTTTCTCATCCTATTTTAGGAACTGAGAGCAACCTATGCCCCAGTAAACTGGTTCAGAAAAACGATCCTAGGAAGAGTACCTTTTGGCCAAGGTTAGACTTTTACTGGTTTAACTTCTTCAAACTGTTTGCTGTGATACTGGACACACACAAGCCCAAAGGAAGAATCACGTCTACTTTAGACACACTACTAAGTCGGGTTTAACTCTATTGTAAAACCATATCCCCAAAATTAGATACTTGACTCATTTGGTGGGCCATGCTCAGGACATAAGGAGTTTACTGGATGCTTAAGAGAAAACTAGAACTACGCATTTGAAGATGGCAAAAAGAAAGACCGTTGATCGAATTGTATTTGGTAAAGTAAGGAATGAAACTGGGCTGAAAGGGAATGTTGCTCAAAGCCCGCCTGAGGGGAAAAATGGTAAAATTACTTTGTTACCAGTCTCATTGAGAGTCACAGGGTGAGGATTAGTTCTGTATCAAAATATCCCCAAACCTTATCTTTTGGTATCCAGTAACAAAAGCCAAAAAAATATCCCAAATATAAAAGAAATTTGAAGGAGAATTTAATTGGCTAGTGACCTCCTATCACTCAAAAGAACACCTGTATTTAAACATGAGGACAAATTAGTCACCCAGTCCTAGGGAAGAGTGTTTTATGCTTCAGCTAATGCACACAAAAATAAGACATTAAGTTCTATTGAGTAAGCAGCTTAAGGGAAGGAGAAGGGTGATGACACTGTGTGTAGATTTCCTAATACAAACTACTATTTTTTTTGTCAAGGTCAGCACAGGAAGTATTATCCACTTCGACGCTTATTAAATTGCTGTCGTGAAGTTTACCTGCTGACTGGTTTGGAGACTGGGTCTTTAGTTATATAAGCAAAGGACACTCAAACTACCATGACTGGCTAGGAACTGCATTTTTGTCTTGCTTTCTTATTGGAAGAAAGCAAAATTCAAAATTAGTAACTGAGCAGTTAATGTGAGTTGAAAAATCACTAAGAGTTTTGCAAGTCCCAGCTGAACTTGCAAATTTTACTAACATTATTTAATTCAGGTTAGCTCACTGTCACCATCTACCACAACAAAGATTTTTCCCCATTTCAGACTAGTTTGTGACATCTGTTTTCCCAACACCTCGGGCTAGACTGCAATCAGAAATGAAAATATTTGTTATGGTGTGTAACGAACCACCATCGGCACACAAAGCAGACAAACCTGAGGTGGGAAAGGAGGAAGCCTGGGTTGACACTGCAAGAGAACTGACTGTAGCTATCAGAACTTTACTCAGGTATTAATCAAATTTGTGATTACCACAAATATCTCAGTAATTTCCAAGTTCCCCCAGCCCTGAGGGGCATATGTACGAATTAATACGCATGCCCTATGGGTGTACACTTTGGCCTATCCTGGCAAATAAATTTTATCTCTTATTCTTGATCATGCCCCTGAAAGATTCAGAATCCTCCTAGCTTGATCTCCTGATTTCTCATTCATAGAATTCACATTCAGGGGGTTGATTTTTTTTTAATCTGATGATTGCATCTGTACTTTTAATTTCTTGGACCTGTACCTGAAGATACTAAGACTAATAAATTCTACCTTATTTATCTTCTTCACATATTATATATAAAATCCACAGTCCAAGACATGGGCATCACTCAGGTGGTTTCATTATTATCTTCTACAGTCACTTCTTTCCCTTGCAACTATCCACATTTTCCACTTCCTGGTCGTCTTGTGTTATCATGGACTGTACAATTCATTATTTTACCTGTTTTACAAAGTGTAACAGACTTTGTCTATATGATTAAAACCAGAACACATTTGTGGCTTTTACACTGAAATGTCTTATGAATCCATTTGTCAAGCATTAATAATGTCACTTACATGTGGGCCCTAAATGTGTAGATGGGTTCTACATCTAAAGAGGCACTCCTGAAAGAGAAAGGAAGAGGTATTACATGAAATCTCTACTGAAAAACTCTGAAAACATTTAAGAGTTATTCAAAGGCATTTAAAACACAACTGATGTTTTACAAAAACCCATATACTTGCTTTTTGGCAGGAACTGTTTTCTGCAGATTCCAAAGTTTTAGAGTATGGTCCTCAGAGGCTGTAACCAGCACAGGCTCTACAGGATGAAAAGCTAATGCCCGCACTCCATCAAAATGACTGCGTAGCGTATACTTAGGGTTCCACGTCTTTCGGAAGGCATCTTTATTAGCTGGCAGCTTAAAAAAAATAAAAGGAAAGGAATAATTTTATTTGGGTTTAAAAATATGTATAATATATATATATCTATATCTCCCCCATATTTTAGGAAAACATGCTATTTTTAATTCAGCTAATACATGTTCAATCTTAAATTCGCATTTATCTATTAATCTGTCCATATGCATCTCTAACTCCCTCTCTGGCATGCAAGGTAGTCTGCAACTTCTTCTATTGTAATAGTTTCTTTCATCCCAGAGTGGAATGGAGTAAAATGCTAAATACACAGACAAGAAGCCACTATTTTCAAAAACTGGTTTTAATCCTTTTGTGCAATGATACTTTAATTCTTCTTCCCTGAAGAAAGATAGAGGTTTCATTGCTTATGTTGTCTGCACCCAAGGAAGAGATTACAACTGTCAACAGCCCATTTATCACTTAAACACAATAAGAATGAGCTCAGGTACCCCGTGAGTGATCTTCCTCAGATGAATAACTTGACTGAGAATGATAGGAAATATGTAATTCCTGAATACTTCTACACATGAAGGTGTGTACACAGAAATAGGTAATCCAAATTCCAGTACACATTTGTCATGATTTTAAACATAACATTACATATAAATATTTTCTAAAGTCTTTAATGAGTTTTAAATATATTAGTGAGACAATAACTTAGTTTCTATGTGAAGCAAATATACAAACTTTACATATATGTATTGTAAACATCCAATTCATACTCTTAACCCATAGACTGTCTGGCTAAAATCTAAAAATTACAGCTGCTTATAATATTAATTATAGGTAACTCAGAAGAGCTACCAGAAAGCCCAAACTCTTTTACTGACTGCAAGAGACTAAATTAAAAGCTTTGAATACAATTTATATTATGCAGAGAACAAAACAGACCCTTAAAAGACTACATCCCATTTGGCCTAAGCCTCCATCATAAGGAGAAATACATATGCAAGTACTCCTCTCTTCCCCTCAAGTAATTATAAAGGGAGTTTAGAAAATCGACTTTACTTAGATGATTAAAATTAGCAAACTAAGAACAAATGGAAACTAATCTTATCCTCTGCTTTACACACTATCTATTCACCAAATAATTGTTAAAGCATGTTTCTCAACTGTAGGCCAGAATCTCTCAGTATCCCAAGATACTTTCAGAAACACCGTTAAGAGATTAAAATCTCCCATAGCTAATAAAATCATAGTATCTTATATCTGTCAGGACTGAAAATAAAAACCAGATCATAACATATACTGTAATAAGTATTCTTGGACCAAATCTATATCCTGGACTGAATTACCACTACTCACTCACTCTAAATTTGATGCTATCCAATCAAAATAAATAGAAAGGCTCAGAAAATAAAATTTACTCTTCTGAGTTACAGACATACAGACATTTGCTGTCCTCTTATATTAACATAAATTTCCAGCATAAGTGCAAATTATGCCAAATTCAGATCAATCAACAGAAACTTGTTATACCAGACATGTAACCTGGATTTTATTTTTTATACTACCATCCAACAAATACAATTCATAATTACATTTCATAAAAAACATCCTTTTTTATGCTTCCATTGTTCCTACTTTGAAGTATACTGAATACTGCAGAGTTTTTTAAAGTTATTTAGCACTACACTGCATATTATATACAAGTTTCATAAAAAGAATAATCTTTTGTTTCAGGGAACAGAGTGGAATTCTGGAATTCTGGACTTCTCCACTGAACTTGATAGATTTCAGCCCAAACTGCATATTTATTCACCTCCCTGAATCTAAAGTGGGTAAGAGGGGGAAAAAAAAAAAAAAAAAGGGGAAAAAAAAAAAAAAAAAAAAAAAAGTTATTTTTCTAGCAGACTCTCTCAATATAATCCTCATGTAATGTACTCATCCACCTGGGTAGCTCATGTTGTCTCATGCACTTGTGGTGATCTGGGGCTTAGAGAAATTAAAGCCAAACATTTGAAAAAGCAATGGCTAATTTTAGCATATGTTGTTATGTCCCAGATTAAACAGAAGACCTTGATTCTTTGGGTGTGATGTGCATCCACGCCACACTGATTTCTATTACAGTTGCTATGAAGAGTTATTCAACAAAATCAGGACTGAATACAATGGTCTTTATTAAAAAAACCCAACAACAACAAAAAAGGAGAAGAGTTCATTACATCTTTTTTTTTTTTTTAAATGGCTGTTGCAATGGTAATCTCATTCTTAGCAATTCAGAGGAATCTGTTAAAACGCAAGGCACAGAATTTACAAAGTTACAAAAAACAAGGTACATTTCCTACCTTAAGCATACCTTTAAAGCCTTAATTTTTTACAAAAAACTCAAATATCTTGCTTGTTTTAGAAGACACCACTTACACCTTCCTAAAAATATATTTAGATATATATGCACATAAACTGACATTTTCCTGTTTAATTTTTCCCCCCATCCAAGTTTTCAATGAATCTTGACATCCTTACTGCAAGAGTAAGAGAACAACTGGCACCTCTTTAAGAAGAGAACCTTGCAACCGCTAAGAAAAAAAATGCACCTCAAAAACAGTCAAGGACTTGGAAAAAGGATTTTCAAATTACAGAGGATAGATATAAGATACAAAATGGGCAAGAGGTATAATTGAAAAGTAGTAAAATGTGAAACTGTGTATCATTATATCACTGTATATTCTAAAGTGTGACATCTCAAAAGCTTCCCAAGACAGAAGGTGTGGACACACCAACCCGTTGAGTCTTAATGTCTCTATTGTAAATGCCAAAAAATAAAGTCACAAGAAGACAGACTATGGAACCATATGACTTCACTAGCTCCTCCCTTTTTCCCTGAACTTTGGGGGACTTCACTAAACAGGACTAAGAGGGATCAGCTGAAGCCTTGATCCTAGTCCCCTGACCACAAACAGCCACAGAATAGATGCTTAGAATAGCAGCATCTACCAAAACCAAAGAAGAGTTGTTCCCCCACCCAAAACCACCCCACCAACACCCAAACCAACCCATCTAAGGTCAGGAGACACAAAACACTTTACATGTCCCAAAAAACATTTATCACATATTCTCCTTAAACTTCAAGCGAAATAAAAATCATACAAACCATACACCACAAGAAATTGCAAAACAGATTAGAGGAGCAATCACAATTGGAAATGCCTGCTTTATAATACTTGCTCAATCTAACGTAATAAAAATCCCTTTTGGCCTTCATTTTGTTCATCTATATGGGAACACAGGCAAGCAATCTCTTCATTCTGCCTTGCAAATTGCCAACAAACCAGACTGAAAGGTATTACACCTGAGCTAAACAAACAAAACAAAAAGTAAAGAAATAAGACACCAGGGAAGGAAGCTCTTCCTGCCTCTGCAGGCAACAGAATTCTTACAGTGTAGTAAGAGGACCTGTGTTTCCCTATCTCAATTAACTACTCACCTACAGCGGTGAGGAGGAGCAGAGGAACTACAAAGCAACAATTAGCGATTATAGTCAGTGCCTTTTAATGATATTTTCTTCTTGACATTGTTGTGACTGATTGGAGATTTCAAAATTTAAATCCTCTGATAAGTGAGAACTTTCCATCTCAGAGCCAATCCTACAGCATACAAATGGGAACATTTGATTTGGTAACAATATTACTCCCTCAGCATACAAACAACTACAAGGCACTGAGGTAAATATAAAGAACTAGGTAATGAAAAAGACATGACTTGAGATGACTGTATTGTATCACAAATGACTACTGTTGTGGACAATCTGTGCACTAAATCATTCACATACAGAAAAATGTTCAGCTATAGTTGAAATTCTTAAGATTTAAAACTTAATCCCCATCCTGTCCACATATCCTCTCCTTTTCAAAATACAACACTCATCAAGGAATGATGCATGAAAGCTAGTGGAACCCTATTGTGACTGTATTTATTCATGCACTATAATGACTCACACAAGCTATGTGAAGAGCATGGACTTATTAGAACCAAAATACAAGAAGTGAGAATATTAAGCATTTGGGGAGTTTTGTCGTTTTACTTAAACATTAACATTATCTGCTTATCTGGAGATTTATTAGAAAAGAAGGTGGCTTCAGCTGAGCTTACAGGGGCATGAGATTAAGATGTCCTGCAAGTACTTGGTAAGACACAGTCTTACTACTTTGCAGCTCCACGGCTATATAGAAACAAGTTCAGAAATTAAGAATTATCAAGAAATTTTTAACCTGAAGAAACACTGTGATGGAGAACTAATAGCATCTGAATTTCAGTCTCTTCAGATCCATGACAGAACAGAGATTCTCCTCTTAAATAAAAATGTTTAAAAAAA
The DNA here is from genome assembly GCF_003259725.1 of Athene cunicularia. Classification (NCBI taxonomy): domain Eukaryota; kingdom Metazoa; phylum Chordata; class Aves; order Strigiformes; family Strigidae; genus Athene; species Athene cunicularia. The sequence goes on along the minus strand of NW_020799101.1, from coordinate 29,852,978 downwards.
TTATTTCCATCTGTGTTGATACTTCAACTTGATCTTTTCTGACAGACAAAAAATTCAGAAGCCACCCTGCATTTTTCAGATATGCTTTAAGAGATAGCAGATACGCTAAGATCACTGGGAAAGGAAGACTGGATAGGAAGCAAGGGAACAAAGTGACAATTATAGTCAGTGACTTCTCATTTCTGTTTGGTGAATGATCCAGTAAAGAAAGAAAAAAACTTATTTCTGTCTTTGTCTCCTGCATCAGACAGGTATTAAAGCATGAGATAACCTCCCCCTACATACCTCCCAAACTAAGCTGTAATTAAAGAGCCTCTCTTAATGAAGGGTCTCAATAAGAAAATTTTGAAAATCCAACTACACTGAAGCACTAAGATCATCTTCATCTACAGGACCACTGATACCTTCAAACCTTCAACAAATTTGTGAGGTTCTGTCTTCAGCTGCAAACCCCTTTCTGGTTCAAGCGGTATTTCATACTTGCGTTATTTATCACTGCTATTCTCTGCTTTAAGTTTCCCAAGAGCAAAGGCAACTCCAAGTTATATTCTGCATCACTCTTTGTACAATAAGAACTGTATTGTCAGGTTTGTCACAAGTACCACAGATTCACCTGAAACAGTGTCAATCACATTATTCACTGTAATGATTCATGAGTTTGTCTTGTCTCATCTGTAAATACTCCTTCTTTTTGGAATAAGCAAAACAGCTACACACTGTTTTATGAGAAAGCTGTACTTCACAAAAGACAGTAACATACTGCAAAGCTGCAATGTTGCAATCAAGCATGACATTTTCCTCAAAACTAGTCACGCTTCTGGAAGTCTCTCACAGGCCATCCTCTACAGATCAGCTTTCCCTACAGAACTAGAGCTCCTGAAGTAGATGTCACAAATTCCTTCTTTTACATCAAAGACACTCCTGCAATCTCTTCAGCATAGAAAGAAGTATGGTATATATTTGCCATTGTGGCATCAGAATATATTAATGATTGCATTATTTTGATCTAAGATGATTCTAGCTCAGCATTGGGCTCTGATAGTAGCTAAAACCAACAAAAAATGCATAAGAAAAAGTACAAGAATAGCGATACTGCTTCTCACTGTTCTTCCAAACTATCATTTCAGCCCAGGAACTTCTTGTTCCTTATATGTATATAAGTAATTCTCAATGGAAAGCTAATTGGAGAACAATAGATAATAATGATCTATAATGGAGCCAAAGTATTCCACTAATACTGGAGTTGTACAGATACTGGAATTTATGCTATTAATTGCAATTAATAATCATTCTCATGATATTAAAAACAGCCAACCAAGAATGGAGCCATGCAAAATACAGTATTACACAACAACCCTAAGGGTCACCATACTAGTTAGTCCATGAATTAATTGTCCAGCATACAGATTGACTTACTTGGGATTTTGGTCAGCAGAAGAGGAAAGAAGGGTGCTTAACAAATATTTTAGATTTTTAAAAGCAAATAGAACCAGAAAATTCTGTGGTTACAAACATGTGCCTTAAGAGTCAAATATTGTCATGTCACCTTTACAAATTTAATGAAGAGCAAGTGTGACCCACTAGACCTTGATACTCCAAAGTTCTGAACTCAGGAATAGGGCAATGCAACTGCAAAACCAATTTGTGATCTAATCTCACAACTGTAGCTGCCTCACTACTGAAAGTATACCATTTAGTTTTTTGATGCCTCATTTACTGTCAGTAAAACAGGAATAACACTGAAACAAAATAAAATAATCAACTGACAAATTCAGAAGCTTGATCTGAGAAACTAAACTGCTTTAAAATAAGTATTTTTCCTCAAACAAGTTAACATTAAACCAAACTTTTCTTAATTCTTCAAGGAAGATAAAAACAGGAGCATTTACAGGTTATTTAAGCAAGTAAATGCAGCACTATGTAAAACAAAGCCCCAAACGATTCAGCTTTATAATTCCCAGGGGAATTTACTACTAGTTGGGAGTAGTAGTTAGGAACATCCAGTTTTGGATGTTTCAAACTTAAGCTGCCTTAAAGCATTACAATTGAAGCTTTTGAAAAGCTTTTACTAAGTCCACTTGTTCATAGATTTAATTGAAACTTCTTTTTAAAAGTGACAATTTTCTAAACAATTGTATATGATCCACAAGTCAAATACATTTTACGCATGATTACACAAGATATTTAGCTAGACAGAAGGCAAAATCCTGAGAAAATGCAGAGACCTGAAACTGAACTCTGATATTAAGTTATCTGATTTCCCATAAATGTAATGTCATTTGAAATTAAGCTGACAACCTGAAAATTAATCTTTACTGTGAACAGGATGATGTATTATACAAATTTAGAAAGTGCTCCAAATATTTTTAAAAAAAGCTCTTTCATTTGTTTTTATTCAGTGTAGTAATAGAAGGATGGATAATTAACATTTTAATTTGTTATTCAGAAAGTAAAACTTCGTAATGTAACACCTTTCAGTGACGAAGAAATTTAAGTATTAGCACTTCATTACAGCAATTAATAATCCTACCAGTTATCAATACTGAAGAATGACCATGATTTTAAAAGGTGTGTAGTCACACGCAAGTATTTTCAGACCCTATACCTTACCAACAACAATAATAAAAAACCCCAAACAACCACAGCTCAAAACCACAAAACACTTTAAATACAGTACAATACCTAAGACTTACCTGAACATTTTCCTAACCAGCTATCAAATGTTACTAGCCAATGAAAAATTCATATAACACTACTGGTAGTAGCCTTCTGAACATGGTCAAAGAAATGTCAGAACACTCTGGATTATAATAAAAATAGACCCCAAATCTTATATCTGAAATATACTACTATATATAATCTATGTTGTTAACACTAGGTAAACTCAAAGGGAAGAACAAAGAAATAATATCAATATTTGTGTTTTATGCCATGTCTTCTCCATATCAAGGTATAATTGCCATTTTTGTTCAAATTCACATTATGTCAGTCTATTTTATGTCGTAAAACATTCTCCAAGTGACAAAATCTGAATTAAATTATTTAAGTAGAAAACAAACAAGTAATCTCACTTAATTTTGATTACCCAAATTACTTAGCCCATTCACAAGGTGCTCCCTCCTCCTCCCAAGTAATAGTTTATGCTAGTGAAATCTCTGTTCTCTGCATCTGTAATATTCAGAGATGGGGAAAGGGGACCCAACTATTATTGATTAAATTAAACCACATAAAGAATTTTAAAATAAAATTGCACTTACATCATAACTATAGTCTGCATCATTTGTTACTGTCAAGTCTGCAAGGTCTCCAAGGCCCAGTACACTTAACAACACATCATCAGAACCCATAATAAATGACTTGCCTCCTCCAGGTGGAAACGTTATTGGCTCAGCTACAAAGAACAAAACAGTTTCTTTAAGTCTCAATGTAATAATTCAAACTGATCAAAAACTGCATTATTCATCACTTAAAAGCAAAGCAGAGTTTAAAACTGAACTTGTATGTACTACATACTGCCCCTACTAAAAAACAAGAGAGCATGAAGACACGCACACATGTGCAAACACACACACATATATTAAATACACAATTCTTATATCATGCTTTTCAATTGATTTCAACTTGACAGAGGTGTTCATTGCTACTGACAAATGACTTGACTGACTTTACATTGCAATACTGAATGCATATCCCAGGTCTCCAAATTCTCAGCTAAATACTTCATTCACAACACCATGACATCTGCCTTCTATCCAGTTGTAAATAAGTCTCTGTGCTTTATACTAGTCAAATATCTCTACTTTCATGTATAAGTGTTTTTTTCATGTCTCAGGCTAAAGGCCTCCTGTAAAACATCTCTTTTACTTTGTTTTTTTGGATGATTAAAAAAATTAAAACATCTGTTATTCATGAATTCCCTCTCACTTTCTCAGCATGATTTTGCATTCTAATTTAAAATGCACTCTACTGATATTTATCTTTGCTAGCTGTGCCTTCCCCAAATTAACCTTTCTGTTAATCGTCATTTAGAATGAATACAAATTATATCAATTCACATCTGAATAATAAAGTTTCAAATATTCATCCATATTATTTACAATCTTCAGCAATTCTGTATATCTTCTACCCACAAACATCAGTTTAAGGAACAGGAATAAAGGCTTAAACATTGTAATACCTTAGCATATATTAGAAGCTGCTTTTACTCATATCAGTATTCCTTTCTATGGGAAAACTGGAACATTTGTTAGGTAGAGTACTTACAACTTTAGCTATGTGTGAACTTTAGTTAAGTGCAAGCATCTGCAAAATATGTTAAACTGTATTTGACATCCTGAAAAATTAAACTTGCTTGAATTTTGGATTTCACTGATTTGGCAGAGAGAGTTATGGTCTCACCTTAATGCCACCCCCTTGTTTCTAATGCTCTCAGTAAAACCTTGAAACTCAGAGGAAGAAAAAAAGTTTCCAAATCTGAAAAATATCTATATCCTGGTTTTGGTCTTAAAAATATAGTTCCAAACAAGAGGACTAATACTCAACAATTCTTATTTTGAACATGCATCTTTATTATTCTGTAGCATCCCATCTGAATGGTAACCTAGTTATGTTCCACTCCAGCTGAAGAAAGTAACACAAAACAGGTGTAAAGTTCTAGATGTTTGTAATCATTGCTATGGCTACACAAAGAGAAGCCAGCCCAGCCAGATTAAAAAATAATAATAAAAAAAAAAAAATCACAATTTCTAATGCTGGAGAATACTGTAGTATTAAGAAAATGTAACCATATTAGCACAGGCAGTACAACTGTATGTGAAAAATCTGAGAATATTATCTATGTAAGAATAAACACTGCTGTTCTTACACCTGAATAAGAAGAGCAAATAGTATTCTAATCAGGCACAATCACCTTTTTAAAACATTCACAATCCATACAAAAGTCTTGACCTATCAGAATGCTACATTAACTTATCAGCCCAAAATAGCTTACTATGTCTTATATGAATAAACCTTTCATTTCCATTAATATTTTACTAGAACTCTCAATTTTACAGCCTGTTCCAAACCACTCATATTTCTGAAAGCCATGTTCTGATAAAACACCCAATTATTTTCCATCTTCTCACCTATTTCCCTTGCTATTGGGTTTTGGTTTGGTTTGGTTTGTTTTTTTGGGGGGAGGGGGGGGAGGGGCAGCGGCAGCAACAATAGGGTACCCAGTCATCCATGCTTATTAAATGAGATCAGAATTTCTACAGATTGATTTCTTAGTGGAAGTGTCTGAGCTGAATATAAAAGGAGATACAAACAACACTTTATATTAAGCAAGAAACAAAATAGTATCACAAACATTCTCTGGGTGAGCCTAAATTGTGAAATCCTCAAATGAGTAACAATTAGCCCCTTGGTTACTTCAGAGAACAAGTTTTTCCTGGTTTACTTCTGACAGAAAAATAGTGGGAGGAAAAAAAAAAAACACAAAACCAACAAACCAAAACAAGATAAAAGCTGCAAAAGAAACAGGGAGAGGTGGGGGCTTTTTTGGGTGTGTGTGCATGTTGTTGTTATTATCATTGTTTGGTTGGTTTTGTGGGGATTTTTTTCCTTTTTCTTTTGACTCCCACAGAAGGACTCCAATACTTTCATTTGGAATTTTCAAAACTGGCTTGCCTCTACAGTCTTGACAAGGTCTCATTCTCCCAAATACAAGTATCCGTTTACAAGATAAACCTCCCAAATCATTATAGAACAGAGCTGCTGATCACTACACAGAAAGGAGGCAATATGCTCATTTTGAACTTTAGGACACTTTCCATCCCTGTTGTGATTCTGTGACTCCAATCTGATGTTTAGGACAGGCCCACAAGTCTTAAGTAACCACTGAACTTGTCATATTATTTGTGAAATTAATGTTATCTGTTTTTAATAGATCAATTTTTATATGCTTTATACTAAAAATGAAGCACTGCCACAGAAAAACACTACCACTTAAGCATCTATATTATAAATTTATCAAGCTTTATTTGCATTAGAGGTGAATATCCCTTTATTTAGATCTTAAAAATTAATGCTAACAAACTTAGGGGCCTATTTCTCAATATTGAAGTTGCTAATATGCATGTATAGTATGTTGTATAACTATAATTTGCACATTTTATTATTTAAAATAAAACATATCCAAAGTAGGTTAAAAAAATGCTTGCAAGCTGTTTTTATAAAAAGGGCAGAAAAGTAACACAATGAAAGATGCATGATGTTATAGCTACTAAAAATAAAGACCCACAACTCTGCATATTAAAATCAATGCATCAATAGATAGATGCAAATGATAGTTAAATAAATCACTTATTGAATGCTTTTCATCTTTAAATAAAAATCTGAGTATTTTTCTAACACACAGAGTACAATACTATCTTCATAGCATAATATATATGTTTATCTGAGTTTGCAATCAGTAAATATGAAGTAAAAATGTAAGTGATAGTACAAGTTTCTTTCTAGGTGAAACTAGGTGACAAAAAATGCAATAATTAAATATTTACTTGGCCAATCCTAATCAGCACTTCTTACCCTCAAGCTCTTGACATCATACATAATCAAGTCAAAATTAAGCAGTAATATTTGTACAGTTTGAAAACTACTTTAATCTCTAATCAGATATGTACACTCACATATGCTGTTGTTGTCTACTATACAACAGAGACATCTTAATCTTGTTTTCCAAACGTTAATGTGTGGTACACCAAAAGCAGTAGTTAATGCTCAAGCAATTAGCTGTTACTGCTATTTTTATGTCAATCTATATATTGACACCACCACAATCTCTAGATATTAAAAAAACCCAAAACCCAACCATGAAAATAATAATTCTCTGTACAATATACTGGATGGAGAATCATGATGCAGTTGATTCTCATTCTGAAAGTGATGCAATATGGTGAAATGAAAACCCCAATTTCTTATGGCCAAAACTGTAAAGTGTAATTACGGCATAACAATTTTATTTAATCAGGCACTTCAGAGTGGGGAAAAAAAAACCACAACCAAAAACCATACCTTTAGAGATATAAAAGATATATTCCCAGCCAATCAGAACCATAGTTTATTTTCTTCCCTGAACCCTCTCCTCTCCTCAAGGAAAAGAGTGATCTTAATAACACTATGTTTTCTATATGAAAACAAAATTATCAACCACTATCTCAGAATTTTAACACTACAGAGTGTAGTATAAACCTTACATACAGTCCTAAGAACATTATGGCTTGGTTCATTAGTATAGGCTAGTCTGTCCCAGCAAGAAAATGTAAAGTTGCCTGCAAAGAACTTTGCTTTTAAAACGCAGCTGAATTAAACAGTGAAATCTGCATTTTATGATAAGGAGGTATTTGGTCTTGCTAACAAAAGACAGACCTAAAAGGAATTCAAAGCAACATTAACCTTGTTTGCTTGCAGCTTTGCACCATACACTAGACAAAAACTCAAAAAGCCACATAATATTCAGGATGAAATTTCTGATCAAAACAGCAGAATTTACACTCTAACTTTGAAGTCCAAAAGTTATGCAGAAACCACAATTAGCATATACAATGGCAGAGATATACATACTACTACTCTTAATGCATAAGCCCAAATTACACTGATAAGATGAAAACATATGAACACACTGAACGGCATGAAAATATAATCCTGAAATTTGAAAATAGTGTGGACAATCTTTATTTGAAATGTAGCACAGTGTTTATGCTACAGGAACCAGGCAATAAAAGTGAGTCCTTACCAAATTTAAATTTAGCATATATTTCTTCAGAAAGACTGTTTTTCTGACATTATTCTAAATGTAAAGTCTCTAGAAGAGACAAGAGCTATATGGCCTGTCCTTAACAATGAACATCTGTGTTCCTTTGCACAACATGTATAGCCTAAGAAAAATAGTCTAAGACAGACTGCAAGAACTGCAACTATAGGGTCACATGCCCTTAATACCCTAACAAGGCTAAAAGCAACCTAAAGCATGTAAATAATAAACCTAAATACAACCTAAATGTATATCCACAAGTTTTAAAAAGTGGAACTTCACCAGTAGGTTTTTCAATTGCACTCCACAGGTAAATTTGATAGCGGTTCATCTTTAACTCATAAATAAAAACAAAAAGGAAAAGGAAAGAAGAGAACATGGGAAGACAAACACTTGTAAAAGATTAGTTTGGGAGAACAACAAAGAAACCTCCCTGCAAAAGTTCTATTTTTCTGCTTGCCTGGTGACAACCATTTGTGGGGTCAGGGGTGATGGAAGTGTCAGAGAACCAACAGATTATTAGGATCAGTAGTAACGCAAATTCTTTCCACTTCTTGTATAGCTGATACCACGCCAGGGCTTACGGGTCAAAGATCATCATAAAGGAGCCAAATCTGAATTCAGCTGAGTATTCTGAATGAGTATGTTCTGAGCAGAGGACAGAATTTACATAGTCATATTCTAATATCAAAATTAACACAAGGAAAATAATTCCTTTTAAAAAATAAAGCTGAATATAAGATTTTGGACTATTTAGATAATAGCTTGCCACTAATTTTCATTGCCTAAGGAAATCCTGAAATTGAAAACAATACTTTGTAAAGAAATAAGTAGTGTCTTTGTACACCTGCATATATAAAGGAAGAGAATTTTAAAAAAGAGAACATTAAACTTCAGGAAAAGAGACAAATTAGTCTCATAACTTAAATAAACCCCTTTAAAATTCACTTTAAAATGCAAACTGTGTATCAAATGTTAATACTCACCTTTTTTCCCCTCAATCAGTAACACCCTATTTGTAAAAGGTTTTGCTAACAGGGGGAGTCTGCAAACAGGGATTTAATAGTGAATAGTATTAGAACACACTGCTGTACATAAAGTCGTTTTAAAATGCTTATGAAATAATGGTGAGTTACAATAAGCCACAGAAACTCAAGCCATATTCTTATAAAACCAGTTGGGAAGAATTACAAATAAAATAATAATGTGGCAATCTGCAGTTGCACTATGCTTTATAGAGGGGACAGTAAATTACAGCGTGTGCTTTCTATAAGAAATCTCCTGAAATACAATAAGTAGCTGAATGGTTTGTACCTTCCTCTGCTCTTGCACCTTCATGATCAGTCATTCTAGAAGAGGGTGACCTAGATTGATTAATGATTCCTGAAGGGATGTGGGGTATCTCATCATCGCCCAGATCAGCTATCATGTCGTGAAGTTTTGTCCTGTTGACTCCTGTAAATTAACGTCAGCAGCAAAGATTCATTTGATTGCTACCGCTTGACTTGACTGAAGTCTAAAAATCCATTAAACTAATGAAACAAGAATAATTACTGATGGGACCTCCTTAAAATAAATACAATGCTTTTCTTTTGTCTCTGTATATTAATAAAATTGATCTTTTGGAAATCGAAATGAGTTAATACATCAAATCTGAAAACTACATGCAAACAGTTTTAATTCACTCAATCATAGAATAAATCCTTTGTGTTCTGTAGATCTATTCTACAATTTCCTGTAGGAGAGAAAAAAATAATCTTACAGCCCTCATGGGAAGACAAACCAAATATTGAAAGAACATTAACTATTATACAAAATACATATGAATTAAACATTTGCTAATAATATTATGCAACTTTATACTAAACAATTTAACACTGAAAAACAGTGCAAATAAAAAATAAGGTTAAAGATGAGGGAAAAAAGTACAGACAACTCATAATGGGGGTGCAACAAACAATTAACTTTCCCTGCTTTTGAATGGTATTTAAATTGTATAAAGTGTTTATTAAACACAAGAGCAACAATGCTTCCACCACTGCATGAAACTGCAGAAGTATATTACTCTTATTATACAAGCATGTCTCTAGAAACAAAGCATAGGGATTTATGTGCATTAAATTCATGATGTAGACAATAGCAAACAAGAATAGGCTAATTTTTTTTAATTGAATAAATTCAATCCTGCTTCCACCTTATAGATTGCATGTCAAAAAGTCAAGTTTTAATATAAAGTGAAATTTCATTGACAGAATCTCCACAATGATGCAAAACATAATCAGCTTTTAAATAAGAGTCCTTCCTGGGACTGCACGCAGTTATATTGTTGAAAATTTAAAACAAAAAACCTGCCACCCCACCGCCAAAAACTATGCTTTTAAACTAGTTAAAATAAAAATGTTTACGATCTTTAAAAGGGCATATTAGAACTTAAATAATTTTCAAATATGTCAATTTTTTAGTAAACGAAGCATTAGGAAACAATTTCTTATAGTCTAGGGTGACATGTACTGCTTCTATTAAAAAGGAAACCGAAACTAAAATAAAGCCTTTATTCTCAAAAAAGTAAAAGGTAAACACTAATTACAGATGACTTATCAAAAGCAGAACTGTTCATTTATACAGTTAAACACTAAAACACACTCTTGCAAATAATATCTAATAATTTCCATTTTTAGATTTCCCTGACAAAAAATTATTTAAATTGATGTGTTAAAAAATAAGTATCTATCAATAATTTAATTCTCTGGAGAAAATGGAGAATTGTCTGGAGAGATGGATGATAATGAAAAGTATTTCTGGAAGTACAATCATAGTGAAAATATATCATGTATACCCCCAAGAGGTATGCTGTATAACTCATTTTCATTAATACTTGCAAAACATTTTCATTTTGCCAAATAATGGAATTCCCTATACTTTTGTGTGTATGTGTTTTTGATATTTTTCCTTTTTATGGAACACAGTATTCCAATTAAATCTATGAATTCTGCTACCCAGAAGTTGTTTGAGAATAAAAATGGCTTCCAAACATTTCCCTTATGTACCAGAACAGATTTCAAGTGGCTAATTTTCATTTCACTCTCATGTAGAAGTGACTCTAGAAACCTGTGATCTGAGCTAATGAAGAGAGTGTAAAATAATAAAAAAGAGAAATGTTTCTTTTGCACCAATACCTTTTTCTAATAGTCACCAGACAGATGGGATTTAATTTCAAAGGTACAATACTCAACTGCAGTCAGCAGATGAGATCTCATTTCAAAAGTGGTTCTTAAAATGGCCAAGTCTCTACCATACAGGCCACAAAGCCTGCTTTTGTCTTTATTCCAGCTGGCCATCAGCTAGACACCTACCATGACCAGCAGCAGATACATTCTTGCAATCAGTAAATGACATTATAAAAGTCATGATGGGTACCCTGAACTGTCTACTTTAATATATCCTTTGCTTTTCATAAAAAACCCTTGTCTTCTTGATGTCAACATGCATGAAGTGTTCAACACACAGATAGAAAATGCCAAAAATGGCTTATAAACTCTTATTCACATCCAAACTTTAAGCATCTTTTGGAGATGCTTTCAGACCTAATGTATGGGCACGAGAAGTTTGTCTCAGAGCACACTCAGAAGTAACTAGAAATATCGTCCCTGCTCTGCTGCCTTGAACCAGCCAGTCATTTAGTATGTCACTGGTTAGGGGACTGTCAGCCTTGCCTTTTAATGTTTCTCAGTATGTTCAGTCACTTCTTATCCTTCAGGCATAACCTCAGAACAGCCCTCAATCATACAGTGCAGAGAGAAATTTCTTTCTGAAGTTTATAAAAGAGCAGCTGCTGTTCCCAACAACTTCTCCGTATTTCATGCTGGAAAATGTCAAGATTCAAGATTGTGCCACCCCCACAGACTGTGCAGATTTCATACATAGTTGCTGAAGTATTTTAAATGTTACAAAGATTTCTAAGGATAAGAATGTGCTGCCTTTGTATAAGCAGCTATGTTCAAGGCACAAACTGGATTACTGTTTCATTCTCAAGACAAAACTGAAAAAAAAAAAAAATTTAAAAAAAATCAGTAAACACGAACCTGTTATGAACAAACACAAAACATGTACAATCCCATCTCAGTGTATCCTCCTTCAGAGATCAAGTGAAAAAAGTAATTGAATATTCAGTGCTGAAAATTTGTAGTCTGAGAAGACATAAACAGATTTCTATTAGCTTCAAGATGTAATAGCCCAAGCCTGACTATAACACAGGGATCCTTCTATATCAACAGCTGATGGTAATGAAAATGGTAAAATCCAAATCTGTCTTCATGCCTATAAACTATTACACTGTATTTCCAGAAATCAAGGCTAGCAAAGTGAACAGGACAAATACTGTTTCATAAATACAGAATGATTAGACTGAGTGAGGGAAAAGACCAGGAAAATTAAAAAATGAGAGAATTTTCAAGGAAATTAAGGAAAATCAGCAAAAGTATCTTCATATTAACAGTGATGTACACATACAGTTTAAGATGTGAAAGCTATTTTTAAAATCGCTGAGAACACATTACACTGACCTGATAGTATGAAATGAGATATGCATCATTTCCACTATTATGTTCTGAAAATGTGACAGACTGTATTTGAAAAGCAGTCATTCCCTCATTTACCTGCCAAAACTGATCTTACCAAACTTGGGCAAGAAACGGGCCTTAAATTCAGCATATCACTGTAAAAGTTAAGTTTGTTAGAATTGTTCTGTAGAAATCAAACTTAACTCATCTATTTATCACAATGAAGTCAAGAATAGGTTGTAGCTGGTTTATGATGGGCTTTTTTGTGTTGTCTTTTGTTTGGTTGTTTTTTGGTTAATTTAAGAACTCTTCAATAAACAGGTTTTGGATTATCTTACAGCTGATATTACTAAGGTAATTTAAGTGTGGGGAAGTTTTTGGTTTGTTTTAGTTTTTAGGTTTTGTTTTCTTTTTAAAGATCCTTTCATAAGGAAGTAGCATTTCCACATAACATGGTGATTATCATGACAAAACAAACAAGCCCCCAAAAAACAAAAAACACACTTATTACATTATGAAAACATATGTGCTGAGAGAAGATAACCTAAATTAAGGTGTTCTATCCAAAAGAGAACAGACGAATGCAAGCTACAGAAATATCAAAATAGGATCAAACCTATTTCTGTTCACTTATTTATCTCAAAATTTGGAATGAAAATTACCATACCTGGGCCAGGGCTATGAAGACCCTACTATGAAGACAACAGTCTAAATGCAGATTATGGTAGTTACCAGATGCATATCCAACAAAAGAACCCGTTACAGTATCTGCCCTATTATACTGTTCTCAAAGCACTGCAAGAAGTGATAGTCAATGTATGTTTATTTGATCTTTATGATAATATACTGCCATGCTGATAAATTCTGATATTGCTTGAAATAAATTCTGATGGAAGTCTGACAATACACTGACAAGCAAAGTAAGAGATGAATATTCAAACTGAAGTTGACGAACGATCAGACATGAAAACCAGGAATAAAGACGGCCTTTGACATTATTTTCAGCCTCGGAATGTTAAAAAGGCTGAGAAAAAACAAATCTACAAATCAAGCAAACAGATTTAAATAAACCTGCCCAGTCTTTTACACATACGTTTACTGTGTGTGGAGTTCTCATTCAATTAGTTCAGTGATTTAGATGCCAATTTTTTAATAAGAAACTACTATAATGAACATGACTCAAGTGCAGAATCCCACAAATCACCCTGTGAGACTGACTATGTGAGCTCAGGGTTTCCCAAAGGAGAATTTAAACTTAAAACCCAAAACACTAAACAGTGACTTCACAATGACCTCACAGCACTGTGACATACAGTTGACTCCTAAAATTCTCTTATGTGAACATAAGCAGGCTTCAAAATTACTTAAGATGAAGAAAAAGATGAAGAAAGTTTTGACAGTGGAACACACCTTGGCAAAAGACAATATACATCCAATAATAACTAATGGCCAACTTGTCATGTCATTCATGGTACAAAACTTAATATACTATTTGCAGCAACTGCAGGAAAATGGACAAGAAAAGTTTTGATAATAATATTGCAAACTCTTAAGGTTTGCAATGAGACATTTTGAATATAATAAGTACTATTTATTTTAAACGATAGTCACAACCAATTTAATTGGCAATGTAGACCACTAAAATGCCAATTTTTGACAAAGCTATTTTTGATGGGTGAGAATTATGCTCCTGTTCTGGAAATTTTAAGGTCTACAGCTCAAAAAACAAAAAGATGACAGAAATTCTTGACTGCGTAACAGCCAAGGAAGCAACAGGTGCAGGAAAGAGACATCCTTTCTAGATAAGACAAAATAATGGCACTAAAACAACTTTGGAAGCCTGAGAAGAGTTTTTCATACAATTTATAATCCTAGAACAATACTACTTTGTCTCTGGTTTACATCTGTGCACAGGTCAGAAAGTAGAAACTAACTGGTATGATGTCTGTGAAAAGATTAGAATCAGAACAAAAGTATAGTTTTAAGAACATCTTATATGTGGTAACTTAAAGTCACAATTTTTGAGAGATAAATGTAAAAATCATCCCCTAATTAGTTTATTTTTTCCCAGAATTCAAAACATATGCTTTTATTTAGTAGTCATTGTGCTTTGAAAATGCAGAGTTTAGTAAGAAAATTTCAAATAAAAGAAGTCCATTTTAGTACGAAAAGGAAGTTCTTAACCCTACAAAATACTTCATGTGGATTTGTTGTCAACTGCTGATTTACATGTTAAATGAGGATACCCATCAGCATCCCAATTATTCCTGTAAGTTCTAATCAAACCAAGGACTAGGTAAAAATCTTTACTTCAAAGGTTTTACGTTTGTATGAGTGTGTGTACGTGCAAGTCATGCAAAATTGCTGAAAAAACAATCAACATGCATTAACTTAATTTTGTTAGATGTTACAAAGTAAATTCCAATCTTAATTAGAGAATTCTGCAGGAAGTATATTTTAATTATCAATTTAGTTAGTACATATTCACACAACTTTTCAAATCAAGGAAAAAATATATTTTTTACTAAATATTGCCAGACACTGTTTTAATATACTTTCAAAATAAAAACCACTGCAATCAAGGGAGCTTCTCTAGAGTGACACTGATTTCATAACAATCTGTCCACTAACAACTTTGCATACTTGATGATGTAAGTTACAAAACCATTTTTACCAGGTATTTCAATACTGAAATTTGGTTTAACTTACATAGTTCAAATAGGTCAACTGGCCTGAAAACTCTTAAAGAGTAAAGAAGTGTCAATCAAAATGTGATAACTGCATAGAAAAGTGAAGGGCACCATAAAATAAAGATTATATTCTAAATAAAGACACAAAAAAAGTTTGCATTTACATTACAGGCGTTTTTTTATTCTCATTGCCTTAGACTGTAAAAATAATTAGAAGCCCGTAAACAGCAATTATAGCTTGACTCAAGCTCATGTTAAAATCAAAACCACCTCAATAACACCCCCCAACAGTACTACAGTATTATACTTTAAGAAACAGATAAAGTTTAAATCTTTCGGAAAACTTCTCAGAGTAGGAATATCCTCAAAATGCAAGTTGTTCATTATTTTTACACTCACATTTAAAAGCATTTAGCTCTCTTTAACTATTTAACCTTAAATTTTTATGTGTTTTCAACATTTCTAATCTAGGAAATGGCTATCAAAGGTTTTGACATATTCCCATTCAGCAAGTAGAAAGTTAAAGTTGGTTGCCCCCGTTACAGAAAATGATGCTTAATGAAAAAAACAAAAACAGAACTTGTGAGAAAAAAAAAATTTCTTCTATATAGATAAGCAAAAAAACGTTGCATTACAAGATTCAGAATCTGCACTTACTCTTTACCCCTTTCTTCCCCTTTCGTTCCTTCTTGTACTGTTCCTTCAGTTTACTTATTAGTCCCTGGTCTACATCCCAAACCTCAGCAGTTGGGGACAGGTCATCTTTGTCTACATGCAGCATATTATTAAAAGAAAAAAAATCAGCAATTGGCAATGCAAGCTGTTGGCGATTTACTATCATAGCTGTATAAAAGCATTAATAAAAGTTCTTAATAAATCTTTACTTTAAAGGTGCAGTCTCAGTTCTACGTTTACAAAATACTAAGTCTTATTTCATACAGTTTTCCAAGCCACTGTATAATACCAGTTACATATTTGAAAATTGTATGTTAATTTGTTACTAAGGAGTAAACAAATTAACCTTCATAAGTAACTGTTTTATTTAGATATTTCAAAATACACAAAAATTCATTGGTGTTCAGAAACGATTACTGCATCTTTAGAAAGACAGTGTTAAGAAATTATTCAGCCAGTGTCAAATAAGCAAATAAAAGTAGTCATGCTATATTTCTCATGAAAATGCAAGCTGAGTAAGTCAGAGCCAGTTTATTCACAGAGATCACCATGCATCCTCTCGCACTCATTCTACATGCACAAGAAACCTTGGTCCTACATCTAACCAGAGAAACAGTCTATAAACACAGCTTTTTACATAAAGTAAGTTACATAGGTGAATAAAATTGACATCCCACTGCATTTCAGCAATTAAATTATAATTAACAGAAAGACAACATTCCACATTAGTCTCATGTCTTTTTCTGTTTGACAAATATTGCAGAATTAATTATTCTCCAAGAAAAGTCAAATCTCCACTTTTCTAAACTCCCCAAACATTTCTGGAAACACAGAGTTAATAAAAAGATAAACTTGTTTCTAAGACAAGGTAAACGTAACATATGCAGAAGCACTTTTGCTAGTAGCCAACTAGGTAGCAATCAAACTTGGTTTGTGTGCCAGTTAAGCTTATGCTTACAAACACTTTAGGCATAAAATAATAAAACTAGATTTCCCAGTTCCCAACTTCCAATCGTGCCTATGATATCAGTGCTTCCATTAAACAGTCATTTTTGAAGTTATAATCATTACAGTCATAAAAGTGCACAAGAGGAGCCATACACAGCAGAAACAAAGAAACATGCATTTACGATGCAAACCAGTAGGAGTTATTCCTACATATGTGTTTCATGACAGAACATGACAACAAATGAGAAGATACCCTAGGATGTTGATACATCTACCACCATTCAAATAGGGCTGATCAATGACAAAGAGAAACAATCTTGACCAAAGAGGTTGAATATAGAAAAAAGCAGGAGTGGAAAGCATGAAACGGTCAGCGTAATGGCAAAGCCCCCTGAGCTGTCCAAAAAGAGCTGTGGAGAGGGGAACGGAACGATGACATCCTACACCAAACCACAGCTACAACTACCCAACTGCAAACACAAATACCTCAATCTTTATGATCACAGGGCCAAAACATTGATAGAGAAGAACAGAGATTAATTGAGAAATACCAGAGGCACAGAAAGATATCAGAGGATATGCCCAACCAAAAGAGGAAGGAAATTGGGAAAAACAACAGAAAAGCCCCTGTAAAACCCAATGAAAAGAAATTCAGTTAAGAATAAATTCAAATAAATATATCCAAAGCACCATTAATAAAAGGAAAATAATCAGCTAGGTTGCAACATTGCAGAGAAGGATTCAGGAATTAAACTGAACCAGAAACCGACTATACATAACAGCAATGTAATGCTGTTGTAAAAAAACAAACCAAAAAAGTCACAACAAAACCATCATTCTGCTATGTTTTACAAGGTGTGGTGCGTTAAACCTGAAGTAGTCCACATAATTCAGTGATGGTAATGACAACATTGAAATAACATGTCCAGTCTGTGCTCTACGCTAGAAGTTTAGAAAATGCATGTAGATTGCAAAACAAACAGGGAATTAAATAGCAATACAAAGAATTTGAAGGAACTGGGCTCATTCAGACAACAGAAAACAGGAAAAACTAAGCCTGCAGTCAGAAACAATGCTATCAGCTACTGAAATGTAGGTTGTAAATAGAAAACGAGATAAAAAACTAACTCTGATTAACCAGAGAGGCTGTGAAAATAATTTCAATGAAGATTTTAAGGAAAACTCAGCAGTGTTTCTCTCAGATATGCCTAGATACACTTAGCTATATCAGAACAGAGACATGTAACAGCAAGACCTATGTAATTTCCCCCTAGCAGTGAACTTCATCAAACTGCCTTCAGTGTTTAGAACTCACATTGAACTGACATCAGGACACTGCAGAGGATTCAGGATGTCCACTAGCTAATACCATTTAGTAAAGAAAGGATTAAATTTTATTTTAAAGGGTTTTTTTATTTAAAAGATGACCCAAGATACTCTGAATTCCAGTCACAGTCTGCCACCCAGAATTCTGGGCACAGTCAGTCATTCTCTGAGTCATGGTCCATCTGTAAACAGAACTTCTGTTTCATGGAGAGGAGAAATTCAGTGATGAACACATAGTTAAGTCATCGAAATCATAATCAGAATAAAAAGACTCCATAATAGGTAACATCTGTAATATATAACATAATACATAACAATGTGTATTTATTACTGTCTAAGTAAACAAGTTTTATATGCATCTTTTTCTTAATGATACTATATTATCACAAGTCAAATTTCTTAATCTAAAAATGTACACTAATTTTTTAATGTGCTGCATCTTTATTTAGCACTGAATTTCATCATCTTTCAATATTTTGAAGATTCAAGTAAAACACATCACGTGACTTAAATCACAATGTTTGAAAATAATTTAAGACTCAAAGTATATTAAATGAGGTACTTACAAAAAAAGATGCATTCATAAAAAGCTGTATTATAGGAAGGAAAAAAAAAAACCCCGAACTTCTACACTCAGTGGCTGGTTTGCAGAAGTCTCCAATAGCAAAAAGTTAACTATTAAATCTGGCAATGAAATATTTTAGTGTATCTGAAGTTAGACCTACAAACAATACTTTGATGATTAAGTTTTGAAATTAATAATAAAGCAAGACTAGGCAGTAAGTTTAGAGACTAAACATCAGAAGTTTGGTTTCCAGATAATAAAAAGCATTATAAAGAAATACAGATGTAAATATTTACATTTTTTCAGAACCTAAACCCTTGCAAGAGTAAGAAGTGATAGAAAGATGTCAATGACAGGAAAATTAAAACAGGAAGAAAAAAAGCTGATAAGAAAACAGAAGAGCAACTATTCGTGTTATGAAGAAAAAAAATAACTTAAATACTAAAGTTGATGGTTGATGCAATTGTTTAGAAAGTAATGGCAATTGTTCATTGAAATCAAGTTCCCCTTAAAAATAAATAAGTGCATAGACCTGGAGATTTCAAGTAATAACAGTTTCACAGAATTCAAAATAATGTGACAGGCTAAAATAAATTGCTTTAGGCAATGTATTATTTTATTTTAGAAGGCAATGAAGTGGGACGATATTTGAAATGTTATTTTTGATAAGTAATAAAGAATCATTGTCTTTAAATATTTTAAATTTACCCCCTAATCTTTAAAAAAGTGACACATAACTCCAAGACCTGATAGACTGTATCCTTAAACATCCATTTAAGGAAAGAACTAAAATCAATGACATACTATGAAAAAGCATTGCTACTACAGTTGGAAATATGTCTTCTGACTCATTTAAATAGTAAGTTAGTACAAAATACACAACAAACATATTTTCTTCATACAGCAAAATTTGGAACACACACTTTTAAAAATGAAAATAGGTTTATGTTTACTTCTTCCCCTCCTTTTCCTTGCCTCACACGAGTGTTTTGGTAAGAATGGAATTACTGCAGTTAAACCAGTTGTTGCAAAAAAAGCTGTCACGAGTGTGTATAAACTTCTCAAATGCTCTGCTTCAATTTTGCTATGGATTCACTTAAACTGTAATAAAAGACATTCAAACCGCTCTGTGAAAAGTGTGGTTGATCAATTTGATTTTTAAAATAGATTTTTAAATTATATTTTATTTTTAAGTTTGAGACTGCTCAAAAACAAGTTTGAGAAAATTTAACTTGCAAAGTCAGCATTGCAAATATATCAGAATCCCTCCATATTGGGTAACTACCTGAGAAGACAACACAGATGTAACACGCTGGAAAGTAGTCTTAAAAAGTAATGACCTGGAATTTCAATGGACAAGCTAGATCAGGAAATTTCAGCAGTCTGCTCTGAAATAACAGGTAAATCTTTGACTGCATGAATTATAGCATCAAGCTGTCTTTCCTTCTATATACAACAGTGGTAAGACTGAAGCTAGAACCAGAACTTTCTGCATAACTATACATTTGAAGGGATGTTGCGAACCGAAATTCAAAACCTTGGCTTCAAGGCCTATGAGACATCTTATACCAAAAGCTTTGTCTGTTTGGCTAAATAAAAAGATGATCAAGAAACTAATCAAATAACATCGCCTTCAAAGGGGAACACAAAGCAACTAAAATGCTTCTAAAAATACATAGGTCTTACCAAAACTAAAGGTAACAGTTTGTCCAGTTTTGTCTTCCAACTAGAAAAAAGACTGAGTTTTAAAAATAAAGGTGACTAACCCTTTGATACTAACTTCCAGGAAGGAATGCTTTCTAATCCTTGGTACCTTCAAAATCAAGACTGGAAGATTTTCCTGGAAGATGTGCCAGTATTTTGATTTCTGTAGATGTTTCTATTCTCTTTGCTCACCAAGGTGATTAAGTATGACAAATTCATTGTCTCAATGACATAAAATGGCCAAAGAAGATGATCTAGTGGCACTTTTTGGCCTTACAATGAAAGACAGACTTTTGGCCAGACAATGTAAGACTTATGCAACCACAAAACTGCTTGCACCACAGTTTAGAAATGAAGATGGTCAATTTCTCATATCAAAGCAGATGGGAATTACTTGGTTCATTATTCTTTTTCCTACCCAAATTCTCTCCCTGTTTCAATTTCTTATTTTGAAACATGTAGGCTCCAGGAGTCTCTGACTTAGCATATTTTGTTTCACATCAAATTAGTAACCTACTTAAATTTATTATCTATCTACTCTAAATTTAAAATAAATAATTAAATAATTGGGCCAGTATGAAAGTATTTGTTTCATTCTACTAATGCAACCCCATGAGCAATAACTTCTAAACACTCAGCCAGAAAAACTAAATATACTAATTGCCCATTTTTATAACTACACCAAAGAAATTCATTTAACTTGAGCACAAAAGTTTAAAGCTCCTGGTCATAAACAAATATGAGGGGAAAAAAAAAAGAGTAAATCTAGTTGTGAAAGCAAATTTAAGTCAGGTATAAAAACATTCAGAAATCTAGCCTCTTATTCAAGAAATAAAATATTCTCCTCTTATTTTTTTGTAATCAAAACCTGAACTCGAAACAAATGCAACTATAATTATATTTGTGGCAACTACAATAGCCTATATATATATATATATGAAAGTTTCAGCATCCAGTACACTATTATCTAAGCATCAGCATTTGATCATCACAATCATCCACACATCCACACCATCTTAGTAGATATTGCAATCTTATATACTATCATGAACAAGTATTCTTTTATTTCTAAATGCTTTTTTAAGCATCTTACCCCACTCTGTTCCATCTCCTGAACTTCGAGCTTCTCCAGCTCCCTCACCATCTTCAGCTGTCACTAAAAAATCAAATTCTTTCAAAGCTTCTTCAGTATCAGGGTCATCTGTAAGGTCAGCAGCTAAACCTTCATTACCAATCTGCAAACAGATAAAAATTTTTCTGCATTTGAATCATGAACAGACTCTTTACTCAAATATTTAGGTAGAAGTGATATAGATTACTTTGAGTCTTAGTTACAGGGGAAAACATTTTTCAACATGAAATGCAGAATAAAGACACCTAAGTATCATCAGATCTAGAGCTGCTTATAAAAAAAGAGCACACAGTGCAGTCTAGTGATCATCAGGAAATGAAGAGTACTGACACTAAGTTTAGCAACAAAAACAATCCCATACACCCCAGTCTTCATTTTTTATTTAAAACATAACACTTGGAAAATTGTGTTGATTTTCTTGCAACATCAATAGCTCTGCAGTGAAGATCTACAAACAAACTGTGTTTTCTACTGCTCCAGAAGCCTCTTTTTTTTTTTTTTTTTCCCAGTTCTATTTCAGTACTAAGCATAAGCTTGGAAAATATGGTGTTTTCAGAAAAGTGACTTTTTATTAGTTCTACCACACCTTCATCTTAAACCTGTCTCTTATAC
>NW_020799101.1:29800451-29830922 GCF_003259725.1 Athene cunicularia | reverse complement strand
CCCCACCCCCACCACCCCCCTCGAAGACATCAGTGAGAAATTTTCTTTCATTCTGCAGGTGAAGAAAATTTCTGCAAGGCTTTATGTTTCTGTGACTTGTACAGTATGCTTCCACTTTTGCAGAAAGAGACAATTTTTACAAAGATAACTATAAATGATCCTCCTACTTTCTATAAAAAAGTTTTGTTAAGAGTCAAGAAATTAACGTCTTCATAGGTGCTTGGAGATCTACTTATTAGATAATCTTTTTACCAGACTATCTACTGCCTTAGAAAAAAACACATTCTAGTGATTGCTTGATTAATCTATTTACCAGAAGTACAAGTTAATACCAAAGGTATAGTGGAAAACCCTTCCTGACAAGTTAAATTGGGAGATTAAGACTTATATCAAGCTGAGCTAATGCTGCTAGCTATTTAAGAAAATTCAGTGCAGCCAGAAGGGTCATCACACTACAGAGTACTGAGCAAGAAGTATTAAAACTGTCAGTATAATGTTCATTAATCAACCTCTTTACATACAGAAACCCCAGTGATAGGGAGAAGACTCTTCTAGTACCAGAGAAAAAGAACTAAAATGGGACAGGTAATACAGTCTATCTACCTAGAAAGCTGCTCACAGAGTGGAAAACTAAAGAGGAAAATAGAAGAAAAAAACTTAATTGAACCTTAAACAGAAGGTTACTGGAGACAAGTCTCTGATAGGCTCTTAACTTATTTAGTAAAAAGTTGCATAAAAGGAAGAATTAAACATGTATTCAGCACGGAACTGGGTTTTTTTCCCCATTACATAATTTAATTTATTCTAAGGAATTGTTCCTACCTTCTCCAAAATTCAGAAAGTATGCACATTGCATTGTGCTCAATTTGCCTCATAAAGGGACTCAAAAGTGTGCAGAGAAGCTGAGATGGCCAAATCAGTTATCTCTTTCAGCAATTAATTCACATTTGCAAACAGATTCGTTGAGTTTTTTGAAGTTTTAAAGATAACATATTAACTAAACCACCAAATTTACCCATAATGCATCTGCTTACAAACCATTCTGATAACAAAAGTATAACAGCAAACATTTTAATATGACATCTGGAAAAAAAAATTCCCTTTTTAAAGAGGATTTCAGATCTATTAAAAAAAAATTTAAAAATCTTTTACTTTGTGTTTCTTATTTATCCGGTGCTTGTCTTTTCCTTCTGCAATATCTTCTATCATGTCACTCTCCTCTTCTTCATCACTATCATCTGCATTTTCTAAGAAGTTAAATGTTTCAAGAACATCACCAGAATTCCTACATAAATAAAAATATTAACAGAGAATCTTTTTTACTTGCTGAAGAGATTTTAGAAGATAAATCAGATTTAATGCAACTATTGCCTAACAGCTTGGAAAAACTAGCAAAATAACAAGAAATGGTTGTATGAAGAAGTTTCTACAGCTGCCTAATTCCTTATTATAAAAGCAGCAATCAACAGAATCTTTCATTAAAGTAACAACTTCAAAATGGTTATAGGACATAAATTCAACGTCAGTAAACTATGTATTTTCCTCTATATATACATATATACATATGTAATACAGATACATCTGTTCCTATGTATAACCAATTTCAGTTAAGTTCATGATCATTTGTAGTCAGGTACATTTACAAGTGTTCAGAGACTCTACATTTGAAAGTTCAATGTGAACTAACCAATACGTATCAATGACTAAGTGAAACAAACTTTATGCATTTCTTATCTCTTCACTTACCTTTTGATTTCCTGTCCCTTTTGTTTTGATGAAGGAGATTCACCCCCATTGAGGATCTGTTCTAAGTTCTTTGTCTCTACTGAACCATTTGGTTCCGAATTGGAGAGCCCAAGCAAAGACCTTACCCGCTGGGAACGTACATCCAATATTGTATCTGTATAACCTACTTCCTGAAGATACCTAGATGCATTAAGAGAAGAAAGAAAGAGGAAAGCATATTTGAGGGAAAAGAAAAGAAGTTAATATTGACTGTTAAAAATCAATGCCACTATTATACCATTTATGGAAAAAAAAAAAAGTTTCATCACTGTCCATCTCATATGGAAGACTTTATACTGCTTAAAGCTCAACACTAAAAAGTCCTGAAAAATAAACTATTATTTGCCCACCTCAATGACTCTGTTTCATAGAGTAAGCATATATACAGCTCCTCATACTTCAGGGAAAAGTTTAAGTACACCAATATTCAATAATGTTACTTACTGTCTCAGTAACTGTCTGCCTTGCTTCCAGGTCAATTGGCTATTCTGAGGTACTGCAGGAACCTCCGTATCTTTGGTTTCTTCTGAAAGATACAGTGTCATAGTTCAGTAGGGGGTTTTGTTCAGGTTTGGGTTTTTTTAGTGTGTTTTTTTTTTCCTTTTGATAATTTTACTAAAGATCAATTTACTTTTTACAAGACACCAATGAAACTAAAAACAAATCCTAAAAACCCCTTTTAAATTAGATGCAGTCTTATGCAATGTTTTTTAATTACAAAATTTTTTCTTCTAATTCTTTGCTGAAGCATCAAGCAAATAATTTAACAGAACAGAATCAGTTAAAAAATCCTGACCCCTTACATGCAGAAAAGGAACTAGAAAAATATTCAATTTGTACACAAACCAAAACCTTGCCCTGTTAAGCATTACTGCTAAGAAAACAGGTTATATCTCTTTCACAAAACAGAGGTGCTTAGAAATCAACGTGGAAAATAACAGTCAAGAGAAGCAGTGGCATGTATCAGCATTTGGAGAAAACAAATATGTCAAATTTAACAAAAATTCCATCAGTTTACTATCAACAGTTAAAATCCAGACCCACTGCACTTTACTACAGCAGAGACTATAAAACACAGTATTATACAAACTAACAGTTTAAGGATTTTAACATCTAACTTATATTGCTTTTAAACACATACAAAAAATCCCATCAAGCAAGAAATATGAATCATGATACCTACTTTCGGTTGAAAAGGTATAAAAGTACCCAAAATGTGGCATTTCTAAAGCAAAAGAAAACAAACAAACAAAGCAAAAAAAGGGGGGGTAGGATAAAAAATATGCAGACCACAATTTTAAGGCACATTGCACAAGTACAGGCCAACACTGTGTGACTTCCCAAAGACCTACATTTCAAAAAAAGCCACATGTAATTCTGCTTATTAAATAGTCCAATGTTGTTCTGAAAAATGCTCTATCTGCAATATTGTGAAGAGCAAAACTGTTATGACTAACTTTTTATCTACACTGCAAAATGCACTCCAGAGTACCAATAAGGATAGCCTACTTTTCTCTTAGGGCTTTCTTCCTTGATTTAGGATAAAAACAGAAGCTGAACAACATTTGTTCCAGGCCAATACAGTAATTTTTTTCCTCATTCTTTAAAAACTAGCATGCTATAAAAACATCAAAAAAACCAACAGTATTTCTTCTGTTTATTCTGCACTTACATTTTCCTTCTGGATAGATGGCACAACGGCATAAAGATACTAAATCCTT
This sequence comes from Athene cunicularia, assembly GCF_003259725.1. Classification (NCBI taxonomy): domain Eukaryota; kingdom Metazoa; phylum Chordata; class Aves; order Strigiformes; family Strigidae; genus Athene; species Athene cunicularia. Next base: position 29,827,416 of record NW_020799101.1, on the reverse strand, counting down.
CAAGACGGGGGGTATTGTAAGAAATAATGAGAAGCAGCAGCTAAATAAGGAACTATGTAACCTTATTTAAGCTTTCTTTGACATTCAGAGCTCTTTCGAAAAGATAAATTAATTTTGATTTTCAGATTAAACAATATTTACCAAATACTAAACCTTTCCTAGACATCTTCTCTATAACACACCTAAGGCAGAGGGGTGGGGGGGTGGGAATGGAAAGCTTCAATAAATTGCACTGAGGAAATCTAGAACAGTGTATAAACAAAATACACTAAACCAGGCTATTGTGGAAAAGTTACCTGATTCGAAAGTTGGCATTTTCAAGTCACCTTGGTTCAATTCTGTGCCGTATTTTAATTTATGATATTTTGCCCTGAAAAAAGATGCAAATGTTTAGCAAATTACCATACAATGCTTTTATCAACTCAGAACACTTCTATTCCCATTTAGAATAACCATACCAACACAATTTATCCAAATAAAACTGCTGTGATTACTGCATCATACAATTATTTCTAGTATTTCAAGAACAGTTTTGAGATAACCTTTTTATAATTATTCACAATTATCAAATAACTTAAAGATGAGAGTTTAGTATGTTCAAGAATGTGGTTTTTTCATGTGTCAGCTACTAAGAGAACCTTTCAAAAACTCATAGGCTCAACTATTTAACAGACTATTTTAACTATTTTTTCAGCTATAGCACTGTCCTAGCTAGCCAGCTGCACTACATAATACCTCATATTTGGGACTCCTGCTTATTTGCCATCTTCAGTTTCCACTTCAATTTCTCTCCTGCTATGTCTCTGCTTATGATAGAGATCTTGTTAGAGTGCTAGTTTCCCTTGTGACATATATTTTATTACTGATCTTCTCTTTCTCACTGACTGAGGCTTAGTTTGAATTTCTGCTCAGTTCACCTACACAAACATGCCACACTCCTTCCCATCTCCTGATCTTTGAACGCCTAACCTCTCCTTCACCATCACTTCTTAAAAAAAAATTGGTCTTTGTCATACTATTTCCATGCACGTATGCATGAACCTTCCAAATCTTATTCTCTATCCAAGTTGCCTATCAAAATGTCCTCACCTCCACAATATCACATGAACTACCTACACCTATATCCTCGAATTCTCGAACTTTATCCCAGACCTTCACAATTTGACTTTTGCTTCATAGATCCTTTACAAAAATACTCCAAATCTCAAAGAAAAGAACTCTAGATGTTCTTCAGCAGAGCCAAGGTGAAAGATCTCTGTAAAAATATTAGGAACCACATTTTAAAGAAGTCTCTATAAAATACAGCGGTCTTCATAATTCTAAATTAAACATTCAACCAAAGTTTTAAGAATAACCGAACCATATCTAGCTCCCACCAATTTTAAAGACTATTCTCAAATATGAACTTCTTGCAAAGATACATAATGGAACATGTCCTGGACAAAATCATGGATTTCCAACAAATCTCAAATGGCCAAGCCAGTGCTGTGTTTTTTTACAAATTGAAGGTAAAAGTTTATCTCAAATCCTGCCCAATATATTTGATGATACAGAAGATTTTCTTCTAAATTACAGAAGTTTCTGCTAACATTGCAAATAGGAACAATATTAACAAACTGTCAGTAGATGGCACTATTGATCCTTTATAGTAAGATAAAATCCTGCATTTCATAGCAATTACATTGTAACTGAAAAACTGTAAGGCTCCTGAAGATTATATATTTGTGTGACCTGAATCTGACTGCTAATTAAAGAGAGTAATTTTTAAAAATTATCTGTAAATATGTTCACATTCCGTCCATGCACTAGTAAGACTGTCTACCCTAGGTGCTCTCTTTAAAATGAGACAAAGCTTTGCTCCATATTGTAATAGAGCACTGTTTTACCAAGCTTTTCAGATAAAGTGTGCATATTATGATCTATATGCCCTATAAAGTACTGTACAAATCCCACAAACAACAAACCAAAATGTAAATGATTAAGTAACTGTGAAGTTAAATAAAGCTGATTAACTGCTTTTGCTCAATTCTTAAGTAAAGCCAATAAAGCACTGTAATTGAAAAGCCAACCTAAATTTGTTCAATTTTGAGCTGTGACAAATAGTATTCAGGAACAGTTGTTCCATTTTGGAGCTACAATTTCAAAACATGAATTAAAATTCTGCTTTAACTGTTCATTAGAGAAGATAATGATCCATCTGATCTAAAATTATACCAATGACTAGCCACTACAAGTGAGCCAAAATACTGCTGCACATAATGAGATCAGTTCTGTCTTTCACATCACATCTGATGTTCAACTTCAGTTTTATAGTAAGAAATTAATCTTACTAAATTCTAATAAATTATATATTTGCACACTTATTCCTCTCCATATTGTCAAACAAAGGTAATTATTACACATCTTAAGAATAACTAACAAGCTACAGTGCTGTTGACAAGTCAGTGACATTACTCCCCCACACCACTCAGTAACTGAATTCTACAAGAGGCATCTTTTGAATCCTTTAACTTGCTATTCTTCTAAGGCTAGGTTTCCACCTGTGAAAAAGTTAAGAGGAGGAGAAACAATGCCCTAAGTAGATTTAAATGCTTGCTGCTATTTAACTGTTGAATCCTACCATTCAGTTGCAAGGATATAAGCCAGCACCACTCTGAACCCCATAAAGTCAAAATACAGCCCCAGTTTTATGATCTCAGCAAATCCTATTAATTTAAGCACAGCACTATGCTAATGAAGCTTGGAGTAGAGTGGCTTAGAGTATACGACAGAAGTCGTCTGGTTGGGTTTAAAAAGCATCATAAAAGAATATACACTAGCTAAAAAAAAATAATAATTCCATACATATAACTACTTAAGGCCTAATTTTATTACAAAAATTGATACATAACTTCCAATATTTAATAACATTAAAATAATAACATTTTACTTCTCTAAAATGTTAACACACCTGTTACACATACACTTAGAGATAAATACTAGAAAATTGACAGCTGGCTGAACAGGAGCCAGCAGTGTGCCCAGGTGGCCAAGAAGGCCAATGGCATCCTGGCTTGTGCCAGCAATAGCGTGGCCAGCAGGGACAGGGAAGGGATCTGACCCCTGTACTCAGCACTGGTGAGGCCGCCCCTCGATTCCTGTGTTCAGTTTTGGGCCCCTCACTCCAAAAAGGACATTGAATGACTCGAGCGTGTCCAGAGAAGGGCAACAGAGCTGGTGCAGGGTCTGGAGCACAGGTCGTACGGGGAGCGGCTGAGGGAACTGGGGGGGTTTAGTCTGGAGAAGAGGAGGCTGAGGGGAGACCTCATCGCCCTCTACAGCTCCCTGACAGGAGGCTGCAGACAGCTGGGGATGAGTCTCTTTAACCAAGTAACAAGCGATAGGACAAGAGGGAACGGCCTCAAGTTGCACCAGGGAAGGTTTAGACTGGATATTAGGAAGTATTTCTTTACAGAACAGGTTGTTAGGTGTTGCAATGGGCTGCCCAGGGAGGTGGTGGATTCCCCATGCCTGGAGGTGTTTAATTGTAGGGTTAACATAGTGCTGAGGGATATGGTGTAGTTGGGAGCTATCAGTGTTAGGTTAATGGCTAGACTAGTTGATCTTCAAGGTCTTTTCCAACCTAGATGATTCTGTAATATCAAACTATTTTGTAACTACTAATGTATTTTATTTAACCTTACACACTGATGCCCTGTTTCATACTTTTGAGTCATCGTTGTCTGAATGAGCATGTTTGTGACTTCCTATAGTCTGGTATTTCACTGCATGAAACTTTTTGAATGCATCAGAGTTTGCAACAGAGGAGTAGAAAGGGGACAGAGAGAAATCAGGTGCAACACTGAAATTCTTATAATTTATTTTGCTTTGGGGCTGGTTCCTCTTCATTAGTTGTTATTCTTCACTGAGAGGAAAAATGGCAAAAAATTAACACCTGTTATATCCCAAACTCTTCATTCAGTGTCACAAACAAGAAACTAACATAATAGCTTTCCTGGAAAATTTACTGACAAGTCAGTACCTGCTTGCTTTCTTTACTCAATCCATCATACTTTCGCAATTAGAACCCCTCAAACCACTGGGCATTTGTAGCACAAAATTACAGAAAGCTTCCTCGTTGCCTCCCACACATTCACCAATCAACCCCAGAGTTTCAGTTCCTGTTTTTAGTAATCTTCATGAGAATTCTGGCTGGGACTTAGCAAGGATTTTGCTCTTGAAAAGTATGCAGTGTTGGCTTGTACCCACTAGCCACAGGAACTAAACCAAACTGTATGGCTCTGCTGTTGTGCTTCTGCTGTATGTATGTTTAAAAGTTTCTTGTCCATCAGATGAATTCTGGAATTTCATGCAAGGTCAAACTATAAAGGCAGCTGCACTTCAGAGGAAAGCAGGAATGCAGTTTCACCAATGTCATACACCTTCAGAATATTTTATTATATGATGTCTTCCTACTCCAGCTGTAATTAACTCCCTCTGATTTATCTCAACAGGTAGGCAATCCTCAAAACTTTATGGTGTGCATTTGCAGAACGTAACCCCCATCTACAAGAAGCCCTTAAAAGAGGATCCAGGAAATTACAGGCCCATCAGTCTTACTTCAATCCCTGGGAAAGTTACGGAACAAATCCTCCTGGGGACTGTCACAAGTCACAATGAAGCACAACTGGGAAAAACCAGCACAGATTCACCAAGGGCAAATCGTGCTTCACAAACCTGATTGCCCTCTACGACAAAGTAACCTGCTCAGGTGACGTGGGGTGAGCAGTGGACATCATCTACCTGGATTTCTACAAGGCTTCTGTTATAGTTCCCCACAGCCTTCTCCTAGAGAAACTGATACGTTACGGTCTAGACAAGTGGCCTGTGCAAGGGGTGGGGAACTGGCTGACAGGCCCACCCAGAGGGTGGTGGGAAATAGCTCCTTTTCAAACCAGCAGCCTGTCACAAGTGGGGACCCCAGGGATTGATATTGGGACCAGTGCTGGTTTATATCTTCATAAGTCATTTGGATGATGGGGTCAAGAGCACCCTGATCAAGTTTGCCAATGACAGCAAACTGAGTGGGGAAGTGAACCCTTCCAGAAGGGAGGGCCACCCTGCAGGAAGACCTGGATAGGCTGGAAGGGTGGGCTAACAAGAATCTTATGAGGTGCAACAAGCACAGTGTAAGGTCTTGCACTGGGAAAACATAATCCAGGTGTGCAGCAGAAAAGAGAGAAGAGAAGGCTTAGGGGAGAACTTATCACCATGTTCCAGTATTTGAAGGCTGGCTACAAGAAGATGGAGACTCCCTTTTTACAAGGAGTCAAATGGGAAAGTTGAGAGGTAACTGGTGCAAGTTACTCCTGGGGAGATTCTGACTGGACAAAAGAGGAAAACTTTTCACGGTGAGAACAGTCACTGGAATAATCTCTCCAGGGAAGTGGTGGATTCCCCAACACTGGACACTTAAGATTCAGCTGGACAGGGTGCTGGACCATCTTGTCTAGACTGGTTTTGCCAAGAAAGTTTGGACCAGCTGATCTTTGAGGTCCCTTCCAACCTGGTATTCTAGGAAAGTCTCTCTGTGCATCTGTTTATTATTGCCAAAACTAATTGTTTCCTTCAACAGAAAGTTATTTATACCCAAGACATTTGGGTCTGCCCTAGATAACAGCACATTATTCCTTTGAAACCTTCAATGTTGTTTAAAGGTACACACACTCCAAGACTTTGCATACTATTCTTCTGGCTTGAATCCAGAGTGACTTGCACATTACCTGTATAAGTACAACAATGTAACTTTTAGTCTTATACTGGCTGGAAACCTTGAGTTACTTCCCATTTTGAGGACAAGGTTGAATGAATAAATAGATCCTTTCTGCCTATTCACCAGAAAACACATGATGTGTCAATATGGCTTTCTGCATGAACATACACTGTTTTATGAAGCACATTTACTCCGGACACTTCACACAGAAGTATGTAGATTAAGATTAGATATAAGAAGGTAGGATTTAGATTAGATGTAAAGAAGACGTTCTTCACTATGGGGGTGGCGAGGCCCTGGCACAGGTTGCCCAGAGAAGCAGTGGCTGCCCCCTCCCTGGCAGTGTTCAAGGCCAGGTTGGACAGGGCTGTGAGCAACCTCTTGGAATCAGCTACTTTTTAAGATCAAGATAAAATTAAATACAAGAATTGAGTCCACTACTGAGAGTATATGCATATAACATGATTATTTTCCTCATGTTTTTGCAAAATTAACCACTAATTTTAGTCAACTGAAATAACCATCCAACAGAAGAGCATGTAGGTTTGAAGGACATTAGCCTGCATGGACTGTATGGAATGTTAATTTTTAAAGCATTAATGTTACAGAAAATGAACCTTTCGAGACTAGAAATTCTATCATCTACCACACGAAAAAGCAATACTTCAAAATATAACAACAACTTTTATAGGATTCCATTCTGCCACAAAATATACTTTTTATCATGCAACATATACAAAATAGTTGTAGGGGATCAAGAGAATTCTTTCAAGTTTTAATATTGCTGAAGAGCAGGTAGAGGTGCAGTAATAAAGTATAAATGTTTTGGAACATTTACTTTTACTTAGTATACCATTACTCAAACTCTGAAAAGGGAAACTGTCCAATTTGAACCTTCTGTGTTTAAGACATAAGTCCAAACAATTTGAAAATTATGCAAGTTTTTATTATAACAGAACACAAAGATGACCAGCCATAAAGACAGTTTACATAAAGTAATATAGAATGATCTAGTAAAGACAGTTTACATGATGTGATAGAACTCCTTTTAGTCTATAAAGTCTTTCAGGACAGATAAAAGTTAAACGATTTGCATACCTACCTTTCTTGTTTTAATGCATATTCTAACATTTTTATTCTTCTCACTAAATCTTTCTTCAAGTTTTCTTGACCCTTTCTTTCCCCTTGTAAAAACGCTATCCGAGCCTGAAAACACACACAAAAAAAATAACGGATTTTATTCCATTTTGTTCCCAAAACAAAGCGGTGAAGTCTGCCTCAGAAGGGAAAAAAAAAAAAAAAAACACACAAAACTGTTTTTCATTAATCACTTCAGTCAGTCATTAACAACAAAAATATTTCTGCCCTAAAGACCAAGGATTATTTTCTGTTCATAAATGTTGATGGGTTTGCCTTGAAATAAAGGTATTAAAGTTCTTACAGTAACTCTAAAAGAAGGCACAACCAGCAATTGTATTAAACATTTTAATATATGTATACATTTTTGTCCTTATGGCTTTGTTAACATAAATTCTAATCTAATTTTCTGCCAAACCCAAAGCTGTATTCAAATAGATAAACAGCATACTTTTAAGCAATTTAGTTTTTAATGCCAGTATACTTAACAGATTAAGAATTTACAAATCTATTACACAGGAAACAGCTACATTTTATGGATTTACATTTTACTACTGAAGGCAGCTGAAGGTTAGAATATCAAGGAAGAATTGGTTTTAGTGTGCTGTGCTATATGGAGAAAAAAATGCCTTTTTTTTTTAAAGCATCAATCACATTACCCACCCAATTTACAAAGCAATGAAGCTTCCTACTTGCCTGCAAAACTAGCAGATAGCTTCCGTGTTCTACTGAATTTATTATCTCCACTAGTGCAAAAGGTTTAGTGGAATATTTTGAAGTAGTTGAAAAATAAAGTTAGTAAGTTTGTTCAGAAAAAAGTCATCTCTTCACTAGGAAGCAAAAGGACTTATATTTTGTAATTTGCAAGCTAAAACCCTAGGGAGGACAAGGGAATTTGCAGATGTGAATACAACATTTAAATAGCTAATGATATTACTGGATTGGCCAACATGACAGGAAACCACAAACCCATTTGTCCTGATTATGACTTGAAATTGACTGAAGTCATTGGGTAGCTAATTCAAGACAAGATTCAACATAAAATTTTCTTGGAAAAGGGATTAAAAAAAATAGAGTAAGGAGAGTAGAGTCGAGTCCACATTGCTCTACAGACCTTAAGATCAACAACATAATTTTATTATTGAAAGAGGTACAATTAAAAAAAAAAAAAAAAAGCAGAGCTATAACCGGCACCTAATCTATCTTTGAAGATTTTTTTAAAGGGAGTGGTTGTACCTTTCCATTACTCTCAGTGGTTAGAGCCCGAAACAGTCTAACCAGGAAGGTAGCATTCTTGCATTGCTCCTTCCTTAAAACTAAGTGATATCACCATATAAAACTTCACACACCAGCCCTGATTTTACCCCTTCTGGCCTTGTGCTCAATGGTAAACCAAATTCAAATGTGTTCTTTTACCTTGCATTAACTAATGGTTTAAACAATTAACATTTAAAATCTTACTGAGAACAAGGCAGTTATGACTATTTCAGTTAAAAGTTTGTCATGAAAGCGCTCTGAACCTCTGCTATTTGATGAGAAAGAGTAATGCATCAAATAGTGCATGGTAATGAATAAAAAATAAAAAAAAAATACAGACTTTGTAATGATTACGCAGATATTTCAAGATAAAAGGTAGAAAACAAGATCCAGAATCAGCTATTTTAAACAGTGGGCTCCCAGTGGAAGAGGATGAAGGGAGCTGAGCAAATCCAACAACTACACTCAACTGCAATTATGTTACTTAGATTCTAAAAAATAATATCATACTGTCTCTAATCCAATAAAGTTAACAGCCTTCTGGAGGAAGCTACAATTATACATAATTTGCACTCCTCTAAGGCAGCACATAAGCAGACAATTTCACAAGCCCAACCTGTTATCCCAATTTTCACTAGTCAAGGATAATACAACAAAAAGTAAACAGTGTCCTTACACATAAATAAAAAGGTACACATAAAATAGTTATAAAAGTAGTTTAACAGAAGTAATATGACACATGCACATACGTGCAACACCATACTTCAAACATCTGGAAATTATTGCATGCACACAGACTCTTTTTATTAAAATAAATACTTTGATAATTATCATCTAAGGAAGGTTATGAAAGCTCTTATGCTCTTTGACTCAAATGCAGTTCTCAACTCTTTCCAAAACTCAGGTCTTTTGTAAGTGATGGCCTCTCTCCTTCTACTGGTCTTCCTTCATTGGCCAAGCACCCTTTCATAACTATTTGTCAAATCTCAGTTGACTGCTGCAACTGTTGGGCCTTATTTCAGCCTCAGTTTGCTGATAACAGAGAGGAAAATAATATAGCTGTGATCGTACACAGAGGGTGGCATCTGCCTCCTAAATGCTCACAGTCAAACTATTTCCGTCTTTTAGAAATACTCCTGGAGTACTTGGCCAAGCAGAATCAAGTCTCCATATTTACTAGGTATTGCCTAGATCTAATACTTCTCAACAAAACAGGTTAATGAGCGAAGTGATCTTGAGGATCAATATGCTACAGAAATAATGTTATTTTTTAAAAAATTAAAAAAATAATAAAAAAAATCCACCCTATAAAAAAGCCCTCTTTTTTTTTTAATATACAAAAACATTTATAAAACTCTGCACAGGGTCCAAAAGCTTGAACAGAACAGTTGCCACACAAGAATGCACTTTGTGGTTGAGTTTTTGACATTTTTGTCAATATTAGCAAACTTCTTTAGCATCCACTTTCTGTAACTGCCTGTATACAGATTTGACTGATTTTAGAGATTTTTTTTTTCCTTTTTTCCTCAACTGTAACCATCACATGGCTAAAATGTAACAGAAGTTATCTATGCAGAAGTTAATAACTTGATCTTTAGGAATATGGAAAATTAATTTAGACTTTAGGAACACTTAGTCATCAAGACCCTCAGTACAAAACTGAGAATAAGATCACTGCGGATTTGCTAATTAAGTTAATCAACTTGTTTCCTTAAGTCCTGAACTGAGAAGTGAGGGGTGTCAAAACTATCACTTGACATATTGCATGACTATGAGCCCTAAGACTTAACACACCATTTCCCAGCACTGACTTTTTTGAAAAGCAGTATACCTCAAGTTTGATAAAAACAGATAAACAGATGAGTCTCCCTCAGGGTTATTGTATTAACTTAGTTTCTATGCCCAAAGACAAACGCTTAAGAAATGAACTCTACATAATACAACTTTTTTCAATCCTTAGATATTCCTTTTCTTTGAAACAATTCTCAGGAGAGCTAGATTTGATATGATTTGTAACTATACTGATGATTAAAGATTGACAAGAGCTAAAATTGGGAAACAAAATGGCACAGAACAATTCAGTACTCACCTTTCTTTCCTCCCTCCCTCCCAGTTACAACAGAATTCTTTCCATTGTCTTAAACCAATTTGTAAATCCCCAGGCTGATACTAAGAGGAGCAATCCTCCTCCACCTTGTATTTCTGTTCCCTCTACTGTGCTGACTTAGCTGCCTCTGCTGCCACACATTAAGTCTACTGAGGAAATCATTCTATTTATTTTGCACTCCGTTCTGAATTACATCAGTTTCCTGATCCTACTGTGTATAGCCATGGGAGTACTTGGGCTGGCACAAGGGATGCAAACAGGATACTGAACTAACAGCTCCTTTCAATGACAACATGGTCTTAGATCAGGCTAAACTGACCATGATATGATAACCTGTATGTCCAGGGCACAAGAGTTGTAAAACAAGAGTAGAGAGACTAGGAAAGTCAAATACAAGACAAGTCTTAACTCTTCAGAATTACAAATTAAATAAAAATGTATTTTTAAAACTGTATTAGCAAGAACCATTTCTTAAGGGGGAGAAAACATGTGATTTTACAGAATGTGTGTAAAACACTAGTTCTGTAAGCAAAAATATGGCCTCCCATAGCTTAAAAAAAAAATGCAGATGTGTGCAGATTCTGTTAGAATATTTTTTCCCCAAAGATAGGGCTATGCTTCAGATTCTTCAGACAAGCTCAATCAGGAGCCTCTTTTTTATAGCAGAATCCTCCTGTTCGATCAAGTCTGGAATCTGATATTTACAGTACTCTGTAAATCTCTGACACCCACTATCTTTCTAGAACGACATTGCATTTCAGACATATGTGCACTACATTTTGTAATTGGAAGGGGGTTATCTTTTAAATAGGAAGTCTGTCCACATGCAAACCAGGCAACAGTCTTTCACCCAATAAACTCCAAGTTGAACTTTTTCTTGAATGGTAGGAATAAGTAAATCACTGATTAGACTGACACTCCCCATCCCTAGCATGCAATCAAAGTGTAACAGAAGTTTTAAAACATGGTTTAGTAGAGAACTTCCACACAACTTCAAATTATTAAAAATACTGTATTTCACACAAATTGATAAATCAAAATTTAAAGAAAAAATATTTTCTGGGAACAAAATAGAGATATCCCCCCCCCCCCCAAAGGTCCCAAAACTTAAGAATTATTGCTCTACATTTCATACAGCACTACCTATAATAGCAACATTCATATTAAAACTGCATTTTATTGCCTCAACTGCACAGAAAAGCCTGACTTGAAGAAAAAGACAAGGATCAAACATATTTCTCTTAGACACTGACAACAAAGGAGGGAAGCTATTACAGCATTTTGAGCATGTAAAATTGCATATGCAGCCTAAAGGTTATATAGTAACCACATACAGGATTTCCTAGTCTTATTTTATTAACCAATCCTGATATACAGTATTGGTAACATTTGTCCAACATCTCAAACCTAGCAAAACATATCAAAGGGAAGAAGAGGCATGACTGATTAAAGGACTTACACTGCTGAAATACCAACACTTTCCTTTACAACTCAATCAAATTATAATGGATTTAGCAATACAGGAACACGCACAGTAAGCAAGAATACTTCATTTTCATTTCAGTTGCAAACGTTAACTCTCAAGACTCTAGAAGTGTATTTTGAAAAAAAAAAATCAACTGTATGCAAAGCAATGACAGCTGCAACACAATGTTTGTGTTTTGTTTTTCTAAAGTCCATTTAGACTTCTAGAAGGAAGGAAGGAAAAGGCCTGCAGTATTTTTGAAAGAAATGCAACACAATGAAGCAGCTGGAATGTACATACCCAGTGAACACATAGCATATGCTTATCCTACTAGGGCATGTCACAAAACTCAAAAAAATTAGTAAGATTTTTTTTTTAACATTTTACTTTAATCAAAAGACTATTATCATACAAGAAGACTAACCTAATATTAATTTTTACATGTTTATTATGCCAAAGATGAAGCAGAACACTGTTTTGGATACTGGGGAGGTGGAAGATTTGACTCACAACCTTAATTTAAGAGTAGACACACCTGCAGAGCTACTAATGTTACAGTTCCTATTCACAAAAGGGAAACTGAACATAAGAAGAGAAGTCTTCACCTTCAGTTTTCAACAGTCTGGAACTTCACCTCATTCCGAACACCTAAGCCATCACATATGTAAAAGCATTAAGCACCTAGAAGAGTTTTAACATATCCTTATAGACTTGATTTTGCCTATACATTTATTACAATTGCAATTAAACTTTAAACTGTCAACTGAGGACTGAAAGATACTGTGACTACTTTAAATAAATATATATATAAATTTAAAAATCTATCTTTATTTTAGAAATTAGTCTCAAGCAAGATTCTCTCTCTAGTAAGCTGTAAAGCGAGATGGGTGTCACTGGTCATACTAGGATCTTGCATGTTTCAGATACACCACTTTTAAAGATCCTGTAAAATAAAAAAATAATTGGAAGACTTAAAATTATAAACATCATCTCTTGTATGTTAACAGAAAACGTTTACTTCATAAGTTCAGGTTAAAGATGTGGGAAAAGAGATTTCAACAACTAGTTAGTACTAGTGTACATTTGAACAACATCTGCAGAACCTTATGAACAGTCAGTTAAAGATCAGGTCAGTAGTAACTACTGCACTTAAAGTAGTAATGGTATGAAGATGTTTCCTGAAGGTTCCCTTTTTTGTAGCTCTTTTCCATTTGAGCTCATGATCATCTCTTGCTCCTCAACTGATACTTTTCCAAAGACTCATTTGATCACCTTCTGGCTGCTTTTCAAAAGCAATTCCTAACCACTAGAAAAGTGACATCCTTGAGCAACTGTCCCACAAATGGGGTAGACACAAGAAACCCATATAGTTCTAAGGAGAAATCTGGAAGGTTAATCACACAACTGACAGATACAAGAGAATTTACTGATCCACAAGTCCCCTTCAGTCCTGCAATGGGTATGCCAAAGAGCAGGCTTGCGAAACTGCTTCCCCAGATCTGTCCTTCCACTTTACCACCACCACCACTCTCAGTCATTCAGATTCAAAAATCTGCTTCTTTTCACTACAGGGCCAAGTACTGTCAAGTTTCATCAGCTTCTCTGAAAAACTTCGAGAAAATTCCATTCCTCCTCTTCTACGATAGGGCCAAACTTCTAAGCCACACCTTCCACTCAGTATAAGATTGTCTTCATTCTGTCACTATTTCTTACTAGAATTATTTCATGGAATCATTTTTTCTTGTGCTAGGATTTTACAGCCACTCTCCTAACCAATATGATATTTAGGAATACTAGAGTAACAAAACTCATACAACTCATGTTTTTTAAGACTAGCACCCCTCTAAATTTCATAGTCTAGAAACTAAGTAAACCAATTTGTCTATAAACTTTTATCCAGTACACAGAAGCCAGCAGCAGGAAAAAAAGTCAGTTGAGACCACAAGTCCAAAAAAAGTTAGAAGCCACTAAAAACTATAGATTCAAACTCTATAACAAAGAGCATTCTCCTCAAACACTAAAACATACTTTCTAAGAACTGGAAACTAAATAAAAGAATATTTTTGGAATAATAGATATAAGTGCCTCAGAAGTTTATCATTCATTGACCATTCTTGTACTTAAGTGTTCTTTATAGAACAACAGGCTTCTATATTTTTTTTTCAGTTAAAAATTTACAAAACACTGAACACAGTTCAATTTATAAGTAAGTTCTTTTCAATTCCAGTCCCAGAAGCAATCCTTCAGAAAAGTAATTTCAGAAAAGAAATTTTTAAAAGAACTGTCATCTTCCTGGAAAAAGATTCTATTGTATAAGACTGAATGATTACATTAACTTCAGGAAAAGTGAAGTTAATCTTATCATTATCATCAACATACTGTAAGAGAACTACTAAAATGCTCCATGCCAATGTCAGAATATCAGCCACTATCCCTACGCCATCTCTCCTTCCCACACACCTGACAATTTCTGCAGGCATTTTATTTCTGCATCACTAAAGACTCCTCCACTAGCAATTTCGCATTTTCCTTTGCACCTTCACAAACAAATCAAGAACATCAGCAATCTAAGTAGACCCAAGATCCAGCAGATTTTAGCAGAGCTGTTAAACAGTCATAACTATGTCTTTATTCAACTGACAGTTAACAGGTATGCTTGGAGATACTTGACACAAATGCTCACTGTGACCTCAAAAAACACCCACTCATTTTTACCTCCAAGTTATTCTATCTTTCCCAACATCAATATAATTCTCCTGAGAAATTAATCTTTCCATTCAAACATCAAATTGAATGCCATTACTCAAGTCAATTAAATAGCCAAGTAAAACATAAGCAGCAAAAGTATAAACACTATTCTATGAAGTGTCTGGTTAGAATATAACTGCATTCCTTTAGCAGGCTGTATAATCTATGAAACATGTTTGAACACAAACTCCCAAGACTGAGGCAGTCATGCTTCTAATAATACTTTAAGAAAGCTCGGAAAACTAAGTTCTCTTTACAATTAGGACTGTCTGCAAACAAGTATCCTTCCTCAAGAAAGTATCTACTTCCTGAAAATCAAGTCATGCAAAATAAAACTAAGAATCCGATATTTTCTTAACTGACTTGCTATGGCACTAATTCATTTCACATCAGTTTTTCCAATAAACAAAGTAAGAATATTAGTGTTCATATGCCTTTTACAGAAAAAAAAAAGTTAATACAGGACATGAAATAGTTTTAAGTATCAATACATGGTCACTTTTAATGAGACTAGAGAAAACTGCAAGAACCTGAATTACACAGTTTAATCTGCCAATATGTAGTTTGGTCAATGCCAAATTTAACACAAAATACATCCTACATTAATCTCATCAGTGTTTCTTTATCAAATCACCTGGCAGGTGTCTGCCACAATATTCACAATAGCACCAAAGTTAGATTTTGTTAATGTCCAAAATGGATTGCTGCTGAAAGCCTTTCACACACATTACCAAATGAAGCAAGAGGCATATCTAGCCCCCAAAAGCAAAGAAAACCCTCACAAATTTCTTTATTATTTATCACAGCAGAGCTTGAGAGCATCTACCTAAACCAACAGGTTTCCTTAACATGTCTTTCATGGGCCTAATACCTTCACTGTCTCAATAGTTTTTATAAACTCACACAATCTTTCACAAAATATTGGGAATAGAGGACATAATAAATGTCCTGTGTTTTTGCAGACCCAATGCTACATTCTTTGCCACATACAGCCAAAATTACTTTCCTTTTTCATAAATGAAAATAAATTCTTATTAGACTACAATTTGATAGAAAATTATTGAAGTTTTACATTTTAAAAATCAATTAAGTCATGGTATTTTCCAAATGTCTGTGCTGGAAAAAAACACAACTGCAACACCAATGTCAAAAGTTGAACTCTTGTCAAAATATCAGCTATCAAGTGTAAGTGCTCCCTCCCTCAATTAAGACAACTGTATGTAGTATTTTCTATGTAACAGTTTGTACACTATTCCAGTATGAAATATTTACAGGAAGCGAAGCTTGTGAGCAGTTATTTTTCTCTTTGGACAAACTAACGAAAACAGACACAGACAAGCTTGTGGACAAGCCAGAGTCCAATCACCAGGTTTGATAAGCAACAGCAAAACACACTGTAATCACAGGTTAAATTGTGTTTTAGCCACTGCAAAATACTTTTGACCATCACAGCTACTACACCACAGTACAACAAGTATTTTGAAGACATTGAGCATCATTATAGATGTCAGTTTATTCATTCAATGTTCTGTATAAACTAATGCTAAAATACCTAAAAAAAATTTTCACTCTACTTTGAAGTCTCTGAAGTACTTTTCTGCCCAGATCCAAACTCTCATATATATTTACTCATACCACAACAATCAGAGATTCAAAGTAAACTGTTGAATGTGCTTGTATCTCCTCTGTATATTACTGAAACACAGATAGAAGGGTGCTGTAGACAGGTCTGCCATTTACACACAATGTTATATAATAGTTCTAAGTTACAGCTCAAACTGATTGCAAAACAGACTAAAGTGCAGTGCAACCACAGCAATTGTAAGAGAACTTCTTAAATAAAGGTCTGGATTATTTTGCAATTGGGAGTCTTAGAATTTACACTCCAAGTGTTCTTGTACACTTTCTTCTGATTTTAATTTTTCAAGAACAGCTTCTAGCGCTGGACAGGAATGTTCAATAACCCACCAGCAAACTACTAAACTACTGTACTTTGATATGGACTATCAGTAACATGATTAGGTTCCCATTTTACTTAATAAACAAAAAAGTCATTGCCTTTCCTACCAGAAACTAGTTATGTTGAGTACATTTCACCTATTACAGTATAGATAGTGCTAGCTTCCTTTTAATTTAAGGCAGCCATCTGATACTGTGAAGATACAAGATTAATCTACAGTATTCTTATGATCAAATTGCTGCTTACTACTGCAGTTGTCTCTGTAATTGGATTAGAAAAAACAAAGTCAAAGGAGTTATACTGAAAATAAGCTAACTATGCATTTGTATGGCTGTATGTACTTACATATACACACACATATTTTACTAGAACTTAATTTAGAGAAGACCCCTTTTCTACCCAAAGTAGGCAATATATAGCACTTTTTATTTTCAATTATTTAATTAAGAGATTCATTGTGTGACACAAAGTCAAGGCGCTGGAGACTTAGTTTTTCAGAAAGAAGTGCAGTCAACTAAAAATACATCTATAAACTCTATTTTCCAGAAGGAAAATAGTCTCCTAGCTTCTCTAACAGGTAGCTGTAATAGGGGAACCTAGGAAAGCATGTTATCGAACTAACAGTGATACAAATAAAATTGATTTAAAGGACAAGATCAATTAAAGCAGTCTGACTTTTAGACAGACCATATTTTATTCAGTTATGTTTGTACTGAATCAAATGCTTAAGACTTTAAAAACAAAACAAAAAAAATCCCCCAAAAAAAACAGAAAAAGAAATTCCCCAGTTCCCTCAGTAGCTTATTCCAAGGGTCTGGTTCTTCATTTAAGTATGATACTTTAAGAAAAAGCATAGAAAGAACAGTAGATTAGACTACAGAGCAAGAGATGGCTTATTTTGAATCTATTTTGATTTCTTCTGTGTCTCTATGTAGAAAAGATTCATAACTTCTCATTGTACAAAAATTATTTCAGTATGTTTAACACTTGTTGCCTGATCTATAAAAAAAAAAAAAAATCCAAACCGCCAAAATAGAAGGCAGTTACCCAACTTCACACATATATATGTCACACTATCTACACCCCCTCATTCAGGTAATTTTTTTTTTTTTTTAAGGTGAAGTTCCAGTCTGTTTTGTCATACCCCTTAAACTAGAGAATTCTCTACTCTAAATTAAAAAGCATCTGAATATGTCTAAAATGCAGGGAGGCACTTAATAAGGCTACCTCTCAGACTTCCTTTTGATTAGCCAGCAAGTCTGAATTCTAATAAATGGATCATTCCTCAAGATGTTATTTCCAGCCCTCAAATTGATTTTACGTCAAATTTTCAGCACTCTTTTTGATGTTACTCCTAAAGAATGGGACATTATATTGCAATGTTGACCTTGCCAGTTCTGCCCAGATCACAAGACAGAAATCACTTCCCAATTTCTATATTTATATCTCCCACTTACAAAGCCACAGATCATTCAGGGGTTTTATGAATTTCTTTTAGCAGGAAACTCATAGCAGTGAGTGGAGGAAAGCAACTCAGCATGTTTCTTTCAGCACAAGTTCATCCTCAGAGGCAGTTTCTCATTCTGTAACAATCTATGTTTTCTACATTTATCCTAAATGCATGAATCTTGCAAGTAATCTTTTAAATGACAATAGTTACACACCTCAGCCCATCTCTACCTAAAAAGGTTCATGTACATTCTTTGAAACTGCTGGACATTTTTTTGAACACATCTAAGCTAGTAAAGAAGTTTTCTTTACAAGAAAGTCACCACTACAACCAGTAATACTAATTATACATTGCTGGTAACACCAAAACGTGGTATTTGAATTTGGTAAGATTAAAAATGTCTTTACTGTCAGCATCACTATACTGGCACATTATTCCATTAAGATGAAGCTACCTTGTTAAGTCATATGGCTAATAATGAAGTGCCACAGTTAAAGCTTCATTAGACACTTAATACTAATTAGACCTAAGACTATTAAGCTTATTCTCTTTATTACTACTAGTAGTTGTAGTACAAGAGCACAGAAATCAGAGTGAAGCTGTACACTTTGTAGTGTGGTGGGTCCTTACAATTATTAGAGAGTGGAAAAATCGCAGCATGGCAAACATAGTCAAGAACATACATTTTCTTTCCAAAACTAGGAAAGGAACATCTACTTATTATTTAGGAATATAGAAGGGGAAAGTATGATCAGCAGCAGACTGTGAACACAGTGACCTGAACTGACCTCGACTGTTCTAGTGAGGAACACCCAAGTCAATGTTCATCAGTTGCAGGTCAGTAACACACACTCCCAAAGAACAGACAAAAGAAAGCAAAAACTACTCAACTGTTAGAACCAGAACGTAAGAAGCCATCTATATATACATGAAAGAACACAACAGTACAGAGCTTAAAGAGCTCTGCATCATTAAGGCAATAGCAATGTTCACAAAAACAAAATTGAATACAACCAAGTTCATGGAAATAGAAGTTATGAAAAACAGAAGAGTCAGACAGCTAAAATAGACATGTATAATATAAAGTGTTTTAAAGGAGGTATGACAAAGTTGACAAAAGTGGGTATTTCTCAACCTCCTAAATGTTAACCTAGACTCCTGGCACAGAACAGTGCCAGTGCGCTCTAAATTACACCACTTTTATCAAAGAGTTAACAGCCAGTAGTCCTGCCTTCTACGAATTCAACTGTACAAATCTTGCTACAGTTATGAAACAGAATAGGTCTTACAAAACTTGTAAATATGTATACATGTTCTCCTTGAATACTTCTGAGAGTTGTTTGTCCAAGCAGGATATCTTCTCCTTTCCCAGGGTCTCAAGGTGTATCTCTGGATTCTATTCCCGTATCTCAAGGTCCAGGATTAAAGCTCCTTATTCTCAAAGCAAGCAGACAATTTTACTTTCACAGCTCTTTAATTGCCAAGTGGTTTAAAGTGTTAAATTCATTTGGCTTGTTACCACTTCTTATTCTCTTCTTTGATATACCGTAATATCTGAAATACAAGCAAATGTACTAAAGCTGTCTGCTAGTAAACTTAGTATCAAGCAAAATACCATACTACTCACCTGGAAAATTGTACTTTGATAGAAAAATTATTTTACATAGAAACTGACCACAGTTTTGAGTTAAATACCAGCATTGAGCATTCTCCAGCTTCTCATAGAGGTCACTGGTATAAAGCTAAGGGGTACTTTGAGTTTTTTGTTTCTAGGAGTATTACAGGATCATCAACCTGAAATCTGGTAGCAGTTAAGGAGTGACCATATTTGAGGTGAAGAGAAACCAAGGTGAGCAAATGAGAAAGTGAGAAACTTTACAGCAAGCAACCCATTTCAAAAAAAGAAAAAAAAAAAAAAAGAGGAAAAAAGATAATCAGCAAGAGCTTCAAACATCCGGAATTTCTGAAGTTTGTTGCCTGTTTCAGGATTATTTCAATCAGCATTCAGAGCAGAGTTTTTCAGAGTGTTACAGTCAACATATGCAGGATTTGCAACACAAATTTAAACATGCACAATACCTTCAAAAAGGCTAAGAATGCACTCAGAAAAATGTATTTTTACCCTTAATTGCTAACAGCAGGATACCTCTAATCAGCCATTTTTATAAAAATCATATAGAGGCAAGAAGAAATACAGAAAGCTTGAATTCACACTGTAGGTTCAGGACTGGTCCTGAAGAACAGCCACCTTCATAATTAGCTCTTAATACCTGTTGGAGTTGCACAGATGAAGGCAGGAGATATCATTAAACTCTACATCCTGCTAAGCCATTGCTTAGGATAATTCCAGAACCGTCTGAGTAAAAAAAAAATAACAAATAGATACGTAAACAAAGCTCTTGCAGGTCATACATTTGTCCTAAAGATTTCTTAAATCAGTGGAAGATCCCACTTCCCTAGCTCCACACTTCATCAGTTAGGAAAAAGACATCACTTTCTCCCAACTTCTTAAATGACAAAAGGATAAAGAACACCCATCACTATTTCAAAACCTATTTTAGGTGTGAAAGAAATTATATCGTCAGATACTTCATACACACACCCCCCGCCCCCAAAAAAATTTCCCAAAGTAAGATTTCTCAAAGAGCCATTAAATGCACATAGACATGATGGCAATGAAACTGAGAAACAGAATACATGTCCAGAGTTTAAAAAAACCCAATTCTTCACCAAGAAGTATTATATAACTTATCTGCCACATACTTTTAGTCTGTGTCTAAAAGACAACCTCACACATAACAAACTCACTGTTATGAAATAACAGTTCTGTTGCACTGCTTCTAAGTAAGAGTGCCTTTATTCCAAATAATTAGTTTATGATAGAGCAATTATTACACAACAAAAACACTTTTATCCCAAGTGTTGATACAAGGGAGTTATTTGGTAATAGTATTCCAGAGAAAAATTACACAACCACTATACTGATCAACATAAACCTCATAATTCTCCAGGTATTTCCTGTTCAATTTCTACATGGATCTTGATGTAACTCAACATCCTGCATTCTTTTATTATGTTTTGTCTCTAAGAGGTATATACTGCCAGAATATCATATAGAAATGTTAAAGTTCTATATCAACTGTTTAAAAAATAAAATTGGACAAATAAGACATAAAAGTGAAAACATGGGAGGTTTTTATTATAAACACTCTAACCCTTTAAAGCCACAAACAGTATCTCAATTTTATAGCGAAAGAAATGAAATATTAACTATGTACCTACCTGCTTTTCACAGGAGAAAAACTACTTACTCCTACTTATTTTGACCTATGTCAAGAAATCTCCTTACTTGAAATTTGTGTGCATATCTTTTAGGATAAGCTCCGCTATATAGCATCCATCTTTTAATTTACAATCAGGTTGTCTCTGTTTACGTTATTCATCTACAAAAAGCAAGCAGCTCTGCACATTTTCCATTTGGAAGTCTTACCAAGAAGCCTAGGAGGAACGTAGGATTTACCTATACATACACAGAAGAACAGACTTTCAACCTTCAGTAAACAAGCACATAAAGTTCTACCACAGCCTATATACCTCTATTTAGTTGACTAAATAGCTTATGGAAAGCCACAGTAGGGAAACCCTTGATTATGTCTAATTGCCCACTACCCAAAATACACAGAACTCTCAAGTCTGTGCTTTAAATTGCAAAAGAGACTTAACTCTACAAAATATGTATCTCGTTTCAACATTAGCTTAGGAAAATAATTAATGAACAGAAGTTTCTGGGGTTTAACTTCTATACATATGCTATTTTATACTGAACTTAGGAAAATAATTAAAGAACAGAAGTTTCTGGGGTTTAACTTCTATATATATGCTATTTTATACTGAAAAAAGTTTCATTATAAACCAAAGGTATTAAATACTCAAATACTTTATTATGTGAATAAACATTTATTTATTTATACAAAGAGGTACTTCTGCATCCCTGCTACAGCAAGCACCTTAACACCTTGTACAAACAGAAGTTAGCCATTTCAGATGCATGTTACCCACACACCCTATGGCATTGACAAGTATCACAAATAAGAATGTTGATCAATTTTTTACAACATACTTGATTTTATTTTCCGTGTTACTTAAGTAGCTTCTGGGGTTTTTTTAAGGACTGCTTTAGTAATTAGTTATGGCTAATTTCATACTAAATACTGAGATACACCTGTAAGACCCAACAACATATCAGTTTATCAATTATGCATATTTTCCAACTTCAACCATCTAGAAAACAATCGATAAACAATGCATGTGGTTAAAGTATACTGTGCATTTCACAACAGCAGCACCTGCATTTCCTGCCTGGAACCTTTGCCTGTTCTATCACAATTAATGCCCCCGATTCAATCAGGGTTTGTTACTTAAGCAAAACAGAATCAAAACTGCACTAAGTGCATTTTCAAACAATCAAACAATTTCAAAGCTACCTCACTGGCCATGAGAGTATAAGAACTTCTATGTCTCATCAGATCAACTGACCACCAACCTCAGTATGCCACTTCTAACCACAGACAAATGGGAATAGCACAAAAACTGAAGAATAAACCTCAGAAAACATTCCAAATCTCAAAAAACTTGTAAATGAGAAGTAGTATGAGGTAGTATCTTTGAACTGAGACACTCCCAGGGATGTTTCTTCCATGAATTCATCCAAACACTTTTTGGCCCAAGAACATTTTAGCATCTACAACAGTCACCCTGAACAAAATTTCACTAATTCTTGAAAAGCTAGGGGGTTTTCAAAGTTACTTAATTTAATTTCATGATTCCTAGCTGCTGACTGAAACACACCGATTCTTTCCTTAGCAAGCTAATGACCGGTCTACAACCTTCATAACCACTTTCATTTCCGGTCATCAAAACAAATTATTTGCTTGCTATAAGCAAGGTGAAGTCTACACTATCAGAATTAATTACTCCTCCAACTTCGAGAGAGAAACATTCCCAACATTATTCCCCCTTCAAACCTGCAACACAGTAAAAGAAGCTGCATGTAGCCAAATATTGCAGCAATTGAGTCTTGCTACACTTTTTAAACACACCAGAGCTCTGAAAAACTCTCAAACACTGCAGGAGTGTACCTACGCTCTGAACATAGTCTTATCTAGTTCATGATATTAACTCATTCACATATGTTTATATATTTACAATTACATGTAAAGTACCTAATTTAGATAATCACCTCAAATCTGAAATATTCCCAGGACATACCATTGGGATGTAATTCTGCAACACTTTCAAAGTTCACAAAATTCTTTTAATTACCTGCTCTCCAGCCCCCAGGAGAAAGAAAAAAAAGGAGGGGGGAAAAAAGCATGCAAGCAAACCCTGAAATCTGTGGGTTCTTGGATTTCAGGAGTTTTTTTAAAACACATGAAGAACACAAAACGTTAGATAATAAAATGCTCCCATAATGTCACTGAATATTTGGAAAAAAGAGTATTTGTAAAATTAGATAAACTAGAAACTTCAGTTGTATGTCACTAAAGCTGTCATTTTATATGACAGAAAATGTATTAACCGTATTCATCTTTATGCACATTTGAGTTACTTAAAAGGATGCACACTGTTTATACTGAAATTATGTGTACTTTGTTCCGAGTATTTTTCTTGATTGTCCTTCCTAGTCATGAAAACATTCATAAGTAGCATCTACTGTTAATTCTCTCTCAACACATTCTTGGGTGATTTTGAAGTATCAGAGTACTCAAATCACATTTTTATCTAGTTCACAAAATGTGAAGAAACTGCACAATTGAGATCATTATTCCAAGCCAAGCACTATCAGCCTGTAGGCCCCAAAAGGAAGTGGAACTTTACTGATTTTCCCCAAAAGTTGCACATTTTCCTGTGATATGCATTTTTGACATCTTTCTTCTCTGAGAGTTTCTGTAGTATATTTCCAAAGTGTTTTCTCATCCACCTTTCTTTTACGAGACCACGGAGCCACTTACCTCTTAAAGGAAACAATTATTTTTAACAAATACATAACGTCCAATAATATGGACTTGCTATAACTCTTCTGAAGTGCCTAAGTGTCTTAGAAAACAGACTGAATTTACCTCAGTATAACAGCTACCTGCATCAAGGTCATTACATTGACAGACCGAAGTTACAGTTACAATTGCACAACACTGTTACAGTGAAAATCATTCTTTCAGTTCACAGAATAGAGAACAGATCCAGCCTGTTACTTCAAGCAATCAACACACTATGGAAGGCCAGACTATTTCCTTTCAACACAGCAGTGAGTAAATGCTAAAAAAGTTACTGTGGCAGCCAGTATTACGAGTGAAAGGAAAAAAGTGTGTTATGGTCCAAGCACTGCACTCCTGATATTTGACATTTCTGGACCTGATACTGATTTGCACACACAGATACATAATTATGCTGCTTCACTTGTGCATGCAGAACAGCCATGCACCCGAGTGGTTGGAAAAGACGGTGTGAATTACTTGCATTTAAGGTTCAAAGTCTGATGTGAATGTAGACTTAAGCCTATTGACAGAGGACTTCTTCAGATTGGGACTCTTTGTCAGTCATTATGGCTTGTGGTATAAATCCCAAGATGATGAACTAACATGTACTTTAATTATAAAAATGTGTCCCATAGGCAGAACAGCAGAAGAAGCAGCTAATTCCAAGATTCAAGAAAGAATAAACTGTTACTGCAGATGATCTCTTCCTGTACCATCACCCCCATATGCAAAGAGCACTCATTAAGGGGTGAGCAATTCTTCCAGACACTTGAGCTATACAGGAAAAACAAGGGGGTGGTTGGGGAAATCACTCTGGATTCCCACTAATTTCATACTGCAGATAGGTAGTATATATTTGGAAGAATAAAAGTCATAAATTCAGAACAGGTAAATAAAATCACACATATTGCCAAGTCATTTGTTTATCCATGGACTTTTTAAAAAGCATCATTTGCAAAGTTACTAAGTTAACTTAGAAAGAACTTGTAACTGCCAGCACTAAGAAGTTTACATTTAGAGTTTACTGTTAAGTTGAAAGCAGGAAGAAATTAGCTGCATGAGGAGTGTTGCAGCTAAACCATCCAACACATTTCCATATTTCCATATTAATTATCATATTAATTATTATTAATTTCCGTATTATCAATTGTCATGCTATGGCATTACTTTTTTTCCTTTCAACATAGGAGGCCTAAATCATCAAAAAATTCACACTCGTACACAGTATCGCACAGATGAGTAACACTCTCAGCAGTTCCAGTGGACAAAACTGTTGTTTGTGGTCCAAACTATTAAGGCTTTATTAGCCACAAAATATACTGGGGCTTTACAACTTAAGTTGTAGAACAACAACAACCACCCCAAACACAGGCCTTGTAAACATACCTCTTCCAAAAATATTCTCAACACATTTCTGTATCAGTCTTCACCACTGTACAGGTTGACATTTAAAATCCAAAGGTAATGCCCTCCCCCGCTTCTATCCTGGGCTTCCGAAGTTATAAAAAACCCCACCCTCATGCATACGCACTGTGCAGTGACTATGCTGCCTATGTCCCATGACCTGATGCACACATGAGGTAGAGTGAATCAACACGTATACAGCCAGGGCCAGATGCTTCGGTACCTTCAGAAATAAGCAACTGAAACAGTACCGCCATGGACGGCAAAGAGCAATTACAAATAAAAGCAGCAGACTTGGCAAGAACACATCTCAGTGTCTAGAGGCCACATGAGTTCATAGCAGTGCTTTTTCAATCAGAGAGAGCTTTCGAAGTTTCTGAACTGAGCTTTAAAATTAAGTACCGCAATCTGTACCCTAATGTAAAGTAACAAGACAATACATAAACCAAGTATTTCAAGATGGTTTTGTCTGCTAATGAATGGCACAAAGCAACTTATTTATAAACACAGTGCTGTATTCCTAAAACACTAGAGAAAACAAGAGAAACAGTCAACTGTTCTCTGCTAAAAATGCCCACCAAACTAGTTTTAAAAACAGCCAGTTCCACAAGGCTTAAAATGGTAAGACAGGCAGTAAGCGAAGGAAACAGTGAAACGACTTCTTTTGTTTCCCTTGGTGTTTTTTTTAAATTCTTTCTTAATTATAGTTGTTACAAAAATGGTGCAGATTACAGGCTTATTGGAGAGCTGAGAAGTCCTGAAAGAACTGCCTGGGCTGATATAGTTCTTGGTTCTGAAAGCTGAAATACCTCACAGACGTTGGCTACTGTTACAGCATGGTATTAAAAACTCTAATTACAGTACAATTTGAATGGAATGCCGCTTCAAGACAGTAAACATTCACTCAATACAAAAATCAGCAAAAATTATTCAACAACAATAATTTTTGTTAATATTATTGTCTACATTTCTGTCCTATAAAAGAATAATGACTCCTATATGGATACCTAACATTCAGTGGATTTTATAATCTGTACATAAACCTGTAATAGTCTATGCATGGTTTTATTTTCACGTGCAAAAGTAATTAGAGGAGGTATCCCTTCTACTACTAAGAGCAAACATTAATGGCAATAGAATTATAGTGGAACTCCAACACTTGCCCTCTACCCTGAGGAGTTACTAAATTTTGGTTCCTGAGACAAAGTTCGTACTTCTACCTAGATTAAATTGACCATGCTGCAGACCCAGCATCTCCTCACAATTCTTCAGCGGTTATTCTCCCATACAAGACCTCCAGAGAAACGAGACAGAAAGACAGTGAGCACACGGTCGACTTTTCTCAAACCAGGGGGCCTGGCCAGGTTCTTTAGGTGCGATCTACCTGAGCACCCTTTCCTCGTGCTCTCTCTCCCCGCCCGGGAGGCAGGCACCCCTGTCTCTCCCCAACTCTCTCTTCTCCCCCCAAACAGCCGCTCGCTCAGCTTCGCGGGGGGCGCCAGCCCTCCCAGGCCCAGAGGCTCTTGCTCCCCATGACCCGCACCCAGGGCTGAGGAGGCCGCCGGCCCGGAGAGCCCCGGAGTCATTGTGCTGAGGGAGACGATGGCAGCTGTCAAGGCGCCGCTGGCCCTGCCGCGGGCGGGTGGGTGG
>NW_020799101.1:29793683-29800401 GCF_003259725.1 Athene cunicularia | reverse complement strand
GGAGGTTGGGTTCGCCGGCGCCGCGGCAGCTCCGCGCCTCGGGAGTGTCAGACGGCCCCGGCAGATCCCGCGGGAATGCGGCCGGGCCAGCCGGGCCTGGGCCAGCTGCCGAACCCGGCGTGCCAGCAGCGCGTTGTGGGTTAAAACATTTAAGTCTCTGATACTCTGCGTGGTTTAATGGTGTGCTGAGTTTACCCCGCAAGGAGGTGGTTTTAGAATAGATATCTTAAATTTATCGCATGTCTTTGGAAGTTGCCTAATCTTTTTTTATAAATGAAGGGTCATCGTGTTACCTCAATCGTAAGGCATGTGTGTAACGTATTCCTCCCTTGATGGGAAGGGAAAGCGCACAATGTTTGCTATTCAACAGTCTTTTTCACGTGAGGGAGGTTTTGCAAGAAGTTACTGGCTTATTTTGTCTGGCTCAGTTTTATCTGCGATTTGCAATGCTGTGTTTGATGCCGTAGTTTGGATACAGTGAAATTGCCACAGTTGCAAAATACTGCTCTGAAATGCACTTTTTACACATTATCATCACGCCCTATTTGAATGATGTGTAGGTCACCCATTGTAAGTAAGGTAGGAGTTTGGATTTCCTGTCTTCAAAATATTTAGAAAAATGGATAGTTCCCTAAACAGGGCTCATTCTTGTTAGAGCTGGAATTCCATTAATTACTGAAAAAATAAATACCCCTTGTCTCAATACTGGTGTTTCCTTTCTCTACTAATCTCTCATCGGGTGTGTATTGATATTTCAGTTGGTTTATCCAGTCCTTCCTTTCTTCATTAACTCATTTCCTACTAAAATTTCATCCCGCAGTCTTCCTGATTCCATACAGATCAGCCAATCTAAAGCCAACTCTCTTCCACTTCAGCTGATTTTTTGCATTGTCTACTGACAGTATGAAATCATTACTAAAAGTTAAGACTTACCTCATAAGCTGTTTAGCCTTTTGTTTAGCTCCAAACTTACAGGACATTCATTATTCCTGAGTATATGGGAGTTTTTGCAATCTAATTACATTACTATATTCAGCCAGCATTTTGACAACTCAACAGCAAAGGAAAACCTCTTGCTCTTTCCTTCCTCCCTGACTTCCCTAGATGAATAAGGTTGCATTTTTAAAATCCCTGATTCTGAAGTTGAACACAGTATTTTATTTTAAAGGCACTTTGACACAGTTGTTTCATCTTTGGATTAATATAAAGTGCACAATAATAAGACCTAGAATATAAAAATTAATATTACTATAAATATTATTAACACTGCACGTTAAAGCCTTGTCTATGGTCAGAACAAAACTAGGATGAGCAAGGGTATTGATTATGTAAGAGGTCTTCAAAGGCTACATGTGCCTGTACAATAAATTCATAGCCAGGAAGCTCAATAGGCAAACATCTATATCAAAAATAATTGTTCCCATGCTGTCACCTGCTTGTGCCTCTACCGTTTAGCCATTTTTTCATTTTTGTTAGTGCTTTAATTCCAGTTCAACCCATTTTTTTCTACATGTAGTACACACATAAAGTGTGATTAGACCTCTGCATCCAGAAAATCAACTTGTTTAGAGTTGGACAGTGCAGTAAATAATTTCTTATAGTGCTAACACTTATTTCTAATTCTTGGTGAAGCAGTTCTGTAAAAACAGTCATGTGTTTCTTGTTTGTTAGATTTGATCTTTTGTTTACATTTTAGTTGAGAGCCCTAGAATGTTGCACAACAATGTTACAATGCAGTAACTAAAATGATTCTAAATCTGTGAACATCGATTAGAGTGGTTTTAGCTTGAGAGACACACATCTAATCTGAATGATAATTGTACCACAAGAGGTGTCACACTCGAGTTGTGTTTCTCTTTTTATAATTTCTATGTTGGAATATATATAAATATTGGTGAAATCTTTGGGAAAATAATTTTAACATCAAGTGCTTCTATCTACTAGAGGAGTAGTTAAAATAGTATTTAAAATATGTTTTATATTACTGCATGTAGAATCTGCTGGGTTGGCCATGCTGGAGACTTAAGACTTTTTTATCTGCAGAACAGGTATTGCAGGCTTTGCCTCTCTAAGAGGTCTCAAGCAGTATCTGAAAAGACAGCATTTAGGGGGTGTGATTCACAAACAGGGACAACTTACTTTGAGGTGTCTCATGCGGTTATGCAGCCTACAGAGCTGCCATGTCCTGGAAGCAGTTCCTGAACCATCATGGTTTCTGTTTCAGCATTTTGAAGCAAACCAGGCAGGTCTCAGTTTGTCTTGAAATACAAGGCTGGAGTTACCTCTATAGGCAGAGGGGGATGAGCCTGCTGGGGGGCAGTAAAATCAAGAAGCATCTCTCTTCATGAGCATTACTCTTCTGTATATGTGCTGGTTTAGAATGAATTAAAGCCATCATATTGTAAGTCATCAATGACCATGTACTCTTGTCAGTCTACCAGTGTGAGTCATACAAGCCAATCTCAATACCAGTTTTCGCATAGATATTTATCTGCAAGAGATACTTTAATGAGGGTGAGATCTAACACAGTGTAAGAGCGCATATTTAAATTACAGTAGTTAAACTGTGTGTCATTAGTGTGTGTGCCAATTTATCCTTACAGAAAAAATATTTTGTAAAGGAAATAAAGGTGAGTGCTACTCAGTCACTCTGGAAGGTAATTTCTTTTGAAGGAAAGCTTGCAATTTCAAGACTTTTTACATCTTCTCCAAGTGATAGCTTATAGCTTCTGAGGTTTGTGTTTCTAGGGAGTCTTCATTCTGTCACAGAGTTTCGTAAGCGTTTTGAAGATCGGGTATGTGCGAAGCATATACTGTAGGCTATTCTGGACAAAATTCCTAATGCATGGTTGGCTGCAATGGGGAGAGTGGGAATTGACAGTCTGTCAGGATCTTGATAGTTCCTTCCAGTCCTCTGTTCCTAAGTGTATCTGTGATGCAGATAGTTGTCCAGTGACCTGGAATGAGACAGCCCTATTCATTTCTGACAAGCAGCCTTCAGATAGTAATGTCTTTTCATTACCAAAATGAGCAAAATAATGGCAGGGATATGAAAGGCTTGCATCTTGTCACCAATTCCCTTGAACCATTTGATTCTGTATGCACTGTAATTTTGTGTGGATGTGCATGGATACATGCAGGCATGTGCATGAGAATGCACAGAAAAGCACTGAGTTGTTTATCTTCATAAGTAGAATGCCATTTATTGATCATAAAAGGTAGCTTCTCAAATACATAGAGCTTGATGAAGGAATGGGAGTTTCTCCACCCATCAACATGCACAGATATGCCTTTTGTTTATTAAACTTCACAGATTTCTTTACATCTTATATATGCAAAACTAATTTTAACATGTTGTCTGTAGCTGAAAACTGTGATGATAGGAGAAGAAATAAATTTTGTTTGCTAGAAACAAAACTCAGTCATTTCCTTTTTTTGCCTAAA
Source organism: Athene cunicularia (assembly GCF_003259725.1). NCBI lineage: Eukaryota > Metazoa > Chordata > Aves > Strigiformes > Strigidae > Athene > Athene cunicularia. The sequence continues at coordinate 29,796,957 of NW_020799101.1, read as the reverse complement.
CTGTGTGAGCAAATGTTTTTATTTCTATGAGTGATTTTTTTTAATAATTATTTTTAGAGGGAATAAAAAAACCCTTAAGATACTTTTAACACTGGTGTTATTCTCAAAGTCAGATTCTACTGCTGTACTTGCATGCTTTTTGTAAATTTAAAAAAATTTATTATTTGCACATGCAAATTTATTCCAGTGTTTCTTCACAAAACTGTGTGCTTGTCCTGCCATTTAAATGAGCAAAATTTCCGGCTAAAATTTTGGAAGGTATCTTTGGGGCTGGCGGGAAAATACAGAAATTACTCGTGATACTAGCGGACCTCTTTCCTGCAGGTGTTAATCACTCTTCTAACACTGTGAATAATGATTGTTTCATAAATTACCAATAACACTTTTGAGTACTACTATGGTTCTACCTCCATTACAACGTGATTAATTTTTTTTTAATATCTATTCTGAATAAGAGCATTTGTGAGGATTAAAAAAAAAAAGTCTGGTCTAAAGTATTTTCATATATAAAACAACACAGGCCATTCATTAAGAATATGCGCAGATAAAATAGTCATAACATCAGAAAGGAATTAACCATGTAGAAAGATAAGGTTAATAAAGGAATAATTAGGATTAAGTGCCAATCCTGCAATAGGATCCATACATATCAGTTCTTCGTATAGTTTTTCTGTTATATATTGCTTAACAGTAACTCAAAGTGCAACAGCTCTGTCAGTGCTCCTGGGGTAGTTTTACTGTCCTCCTGTTCTGAGGTCTCACTTGAATATCTGCAGACATGTTACGCCTGAGGTGTTTACTCTTCTAGGATGGATTTGTGCAACTTGCTGATTTCTGAGAACAGGACTTACGCTGCTCAGTACCATTTGTGACTAAATTATTAAAATAACTTGGAAACAACTTACTCAAAACAGAGGACTATCAATTCTTGTCTCAGCAGTACCAAACACAAAGATGAAGCATAAAACTAAGAAGAAAAAAGAAAACCTGTCTATGTCACTGTCATTATCTGTTTAGCTTGGACAGGCATATTTTGCAGTCAGTAGGAACAACGTGCATAGCTTTTGCTCTCCTCTGTCTGAGCTAGATATTTTTTTCATTAAAACAATGGGCAGAGTTTCTTAGGTTGTTCCTCTTTCAGACCTCAACATTTTTAAAGTAGCTTTAAAGCTTCAGATTTCTTTTGCTCCTGAGGTTGGCCCTTGCTAGGGTGCCTCATTCTGAGCTGGAAGGAGTTCTTCATTCTTATCCTTACTTCTTGGAAAGTTTGTATCAAAAAATGACTAAATCATCTCACTGTTTTGCCTTTCTTTGTGCCTCAAAATACTAAGACATCTTTTCTTATTGCAACTCTTAACTTCAAGCAACAATACAAAAGAGAGCAAGGAAAAAAAAAAAAAGAGCCACATATTAAACACAGAAAAGATTGTATAGACGGTACTCTCCATTTAGTCATAAATGTCAACCTAAGCTGCCATCCAACAGTGAAGAGCCTGTCATACATTTCCACCCAGGCCCTTTTTTGTCTTAATTACCTGGTTCATTCTTTCTCAGAGACCAACCTGTGCTAGTTCAGAAGCCCGGGGTGCGGTGAACAAGCTGCATGTATCACCACAGCACGCTGACCTGCATCCATGACTCTTCTGTCAGAATCAACAAAAGCATGCTTCTGTTTTGGACGTGACAAAACTTTACCATGCCTGGCAGAGTTGAGAAAGCTCTGAGACTGTCACCATTCCACACAGATTCTCTTGATCTGAGGACTGATCCTGGACTCCTATTCCCTGGAGGTGTCACTTTAGTTACAAAATGAATTCTTAGTATCCAGTCTAATTAATGAAGATACATTTAGTATAGAACTCTAAATTTTTTTGTATATGGTGTAAACACAGTACAATGAGGAAAATGGGATTGCTTTCTTGAGATCCAAGTGATGATAATAGAGTTGGCTTTTCTCTCAGAAAATAATTAAGTGACCAATATGAATCAGAAGTAAGCGGTAATTAATGTCAGTACAATATATTGGGATTTTCTGTGTCACTGTCACAAAAGATTTGGATTTTATCACCCATGACTGGTATGTAGCCAGTTTATTCAAGTTGCAAATAATAGGACACAGCACCTATACAGCTTGCCTTGTTGTGAAAAATTGCCATATGTTTAAATGTCAATGAGGTTGCTGCCTCAAAGATCTATTTTGTTTTTTGTATTTTTTCCCCCTTCTGCTTTTCTGATTAAGATATACTGGTTTTATGCAGACAGCTACACTGTGAATTCCTGATGTTTTTTCCAGCTTGGACTTTCTCACAGGAACTGTGAGACCTTAGGAGAGAATATTTGCACCAGGCAAGGAGCAGTTCTTCAGAGCTGGAATAAAGAAATAGCTTTTGTGGTAGTTGCTGTATTTCCAGTGCATAAACCTCAAGAGCATTTGGGCCAATAAATCTGTGATCCAAATAGAGTCAGATGGAAAACATTACAGTAACTGTTTTCTGGCATTAAAGAAAATAACCAGGAACTTCTATTTCAAAAAATTATATCTGCAGCTTACTTTTTGAATGCTTTTCAGAACATGAAAGATTTTATTTGTTTAGCAAGCAGATTCTGATATATGCTGTGCTCTTTTTAATAGCCTTTTTCATTGTACATTGCATGTGGCATATTTACATTCTGCAACTGTATTTCAGTGGTGTTGGGTGGATTAATATTTAGATTGAGATTAAGCTGTCTTCAGTAACTAACATGAACAGGTTTCTCCTTAGCTGTCAAAGACTCACCGAGTCTTCATTAAGTGCAGAATCTACCTTTCACATTAGTGTAGAAAATTAAAACGGGAGAAAACAGATTTCAGTGGCTCCTGGTCCACCTTAAGATGTTTGCTGATACTGCTGATACCCAAATATTTAGGAGGCTCTCATTCTGCATTAAAGAAATTGTCATGTGTTGTGACCCATGCATTTCCTCTTTGTCCTCTCTCCCTCCAGTCTAATGTCAGGATGGTATGAATGAAATTGTTAAATACAAGTCAGAAAGGAAAAAAAAAAGTGCTCATAGGCCAATTTTGCTTTTATGAGCTGTGCTGGTCTTATGTTTTGGTATTGGGCAAATTTCTGATAATGTTGTCAAACCAGTTAGCATGTGGGAAGAAAATAGTAGATTCATGGTTTTAAAGAAGTAATTTTTTACTCCTCCAATTCCCCGAGTCCTGCAAAGAAATTAAATTGCCTGATAATGTGAAAGCTGTTATGTATTAGATAGTTTGTGATTATTGGGG
>NW_020799101.1:29784766-29793633 GCF_003259725.1 Athene cunicularia | reverse complement strand
GGGGGGGGAGTGGAGTTTTACTCATGGGATGCATGCAAAAGATTATAGATTTTTTTTTCCTATATTCTGTGTTTTGGCAGTAAACTCAGTCTTAAATATGTGTGAATCTGGGCTGGCTAGCTTTTAGGAAGTCTTTTATAACTCCTGGGCATACTGCTATTTTTTTTTTTTCTTCACAGAAATACTCCTTGATTCCTGCACTCCATATTCAGATCTACTGCTGAGATCAACAAAAAAGAAATGATAAAATTTTTTCTTATGGTAAACAAACAAGGTCAAACAAGGCTCTCTAGGTATTATGAGCATGTAGAAATTAATAAACGGACAATGCTGGAAGCTGAAGTAATCAAAAACTGTCTCTCTCGTTCAAAGGATCAGGTAAGTTTTGTAGCTTTCCCCCCTTAGCCATTTTATTTTATCAACCTCTTGGAGCTTTCATGTCAGTAATTCTGAAAACACATCAGTTTCCATTGCAGGTCATTATTTCATTTGTACCCATGAGGAAAAAGACCATGTTTCTAGATTATAGATTCAGCCAGTTGAACTGTTATTCTACATTGAATAAACACGTTTTTCTGAGGCTTTCAGAGATTTTTGAGCTTTGTGTATCACTGTCATGAAGATTCCTCCTGTTCGTTTGAAGAATCTCAGAAGTCCAGAAAGAATTTATTCTATCCTGTTATTGATTTCTGGTAGAACTCAACAGAGAGAGAGATTACTGCTGCTTTGCTGGAAGGTAGCAGGGATAGTACTGACACCTCCAAGTTTAAACAAAAAACTTAGGAGAGAGGATTCCAAATCATGAAAATACTGTCTAAAACAGAGGGGTTTTTTGAAACACAAATTTTTACGTCTCTGTATTCGGCATTATTATTCAAAACAGTGTTCGCACTTTCTGCAAGAAAGTCAGAAAACTCAGAAGTTGGACAATTTCTTAGATGAAAGTTGAGACTTTAGTGGCTCGCTCAATTGAGCTATTGTTTTTTTAAGAAAAGTACCAAACATAGCAAGCCTTTTGAGCTAATTGATGTGCATTGGAGGAGAAATCTGTGACTTGGACTATGAGTGGAGTTTTTTGGGTTGTGTTCTGAAGTCAGGTTCTTTATTTTTCATTAATTATGTATGTCATTGAACAGTGGTCCTTACATATTTCATTCTAGAAAACCTCAGAAAAAATAGCAGTTCCTATAAAGTACCTTAGTTCACAGACTTGACAGTGGCTAAAGAAATTAACCTCCTCCATAATGCTCTTGCAAAGCATCTCCAAAGAGAATCTTCACCAAAAGAACTGACAGTATGCTGCCATTTCAAGGACTGAGCAAATTGATTCTTAAAAAAAAGGACTAAGCATCTCGTAAAGCAGGGTATAACAGCACCATCTGCTGGATTCAGCACTGTGAAAGACGCGAATTTCACCCCTGGATCTGGAAGTCTAACACTCTTAATTTTTATGTAAAAATATCGATCATTTTTTAAATATGAAAATGACCTCCAGGTTGTCTCTTTTCGAAGTGCTGCCAAATGAAAATTTAGGGGAAGTATTGACTGCTTCATAACCCTGAACAAGTCGCTTTTTTCTGTATGTTCCAGTTTTTCAATTTAAAAAGTGGTAGCAGGTTTTCTGTCAGTAGATGAAAAGTTTTGTGTAATAGTTACCCTACCAAATTTCTTTCAAATCAAAATGGTTTGGTGGATCTTGGGAAACCCATTGTTTTGTGTGGGCCTTATGAACATGAAAGCACAGACTCTTTGAGCACTCTGTGCTTAATACTGTCATATGCTTAAATGGCAACTACTACATTTGACTTGGTTTGCTTCTGTCTAGTGCTCTTTCATCGAGTATAAGGACTTTAAGCTGGTTTACCGACAGTATGCAGCCCTTTTCATAGTCGTTGGAATCAATGAGACAGAGGTAAGAAACTAGATATCCTCTTGAAAGGAAAGCTTGTAGTGATTATCACAGGCAAGAGCTCAAGTCTTCCAGTATGGCATTTTGCAGTAGCAATTAGAGAATTTCAAGGCATCATTGAAAAAAACAAACAAACAAACAAACAAACAACCATTTTTATTTCTGTGAAATAAAAAGAGGTATAAGGGAAAATGTGGTATGTTTGACTTTAGTCTGTGTAGCAGTAGACTGAACTGTTATCATGAGGCAGTCTTCCTGAGCCTTATACAGATTCTGCTGTCAAAATTTGTTTGATTAAACTTTCCTAATTTATTTGATTAAACATAAATTTATATGGAATGGGGTTTCTCAACAAATGTTAGCATTACAGCCAGATCAACTGTCTTATCTGTGGTGACTTCCCAACTGCCCACTGTTTTTAACCTCCTCAGCCAAAGAAGGTATTACCATACTGTCAGCTAAAGGGGGGGGGGGGAAGGTATTTGAAAATTGGCAAATACTGTTATTGCATTCTGTTGCATACTGTTATGCATTCAGGCTGAGCCTACATGGCTTTACTGTTTACATTGATTCCCAGTTCTCAGAGATTAATTCAAAGCTTACTATTGGAGACCTTAACAGGGTGGTGTGGAAGGTAGCTGCTGACTGCCACAGCGTCTTCAAGTCAGGGTTAAAATGGCATGTGATTTGGGGCAAATTCTTTTGGCTTTGCTACAAAGATCACCCATCTGTAGTGCTGCGGCACAGCCTGGCTCTGTGCTGCACCTGGCCGGTGTGACTTCAGCATGGGTAGGCATAGCCTGGTTAGCTGCATCTATCTCAGTACCTAACCTGGGTGATGGTGAAACAAAGGATGCAATGAGATGGCAGCAGCCCAGGTGAGTCAAATCCATTAGGTTTTGCCGTGCTTACCTGTATGGCTGGTTTGAAGCCTCTGCGCCGGTGTGCTCCCCTGTTCACCATACCTCTGCTGGGTAACCGCACCTCTGCTTGCTGTGGTGGCCTGAGCTGGTGCACTTTATTATAGGTCTTATATTTTATAGTTGCTTTTCATACACCAAAAACTGAAATAATGCTAAGACTAATACTACATTTTCTAGATATTCTTTCAATATTCACTTTTTTTTTAAATTTAATTTCAGAACGAGATGGCAGTATATGAACTAATTCATAATTTTGTGGAAGTTTTGGACAAATACTTCAGCAGAGTGGTGAGTGAGATATTGAATCTATTATGAAATATTTCTTCTCTTTCAAAGCTTTAGTGAATATGTCATTCTAGGGGATAAATCAAGTAATTTTATTTTTTTATATATGTTTAGAATTTGGAATACGCTAGTATTAATATTACCGCTGTAAAAAATAGATAAATAAATAAATAAAAGAAGTGGGGAAAAAAAGCAGTATTAGTTGGTTTTTCAGAGAAGTAAAAGTATACATTGGTTATAAATCATCAGACAAGGAACACCAGAAATATTTATGGTAGAAAAGCATGTTTTTATATGCTTCTTTTCAAGGGTTTCTTTGGGTCATCTACTCTTAAATTAGCCACAGGCATTTTATACATTTTGAAGAAATAGAGAGGTTTTTCTTTACAGATCTTTTTTGCAGTTCTTAGCATTATATCCCCCAAACGAACTTCATTCATGATAAACATGGTATAAGCATTAATCAGGGAGCTGACATCACTCTTGCTGAACAAGATCAGAGGGATGGAGCAAAGGAAACCTCATAAACCAGTCTGTACTTGTGGTCCCCATATTGTTGTCATGCAACGAGTATCTGATAAACAGCTATTATACAGAGTCATTTCATTAAGGATTCAACATCAGACATGGCTCCAATTAAAATGACACTGCTCCTTTTGGTAGGAGATTTTTTTTTTGCTTGTTTTTACAAAGTTTGAAAATGCAGCATGATAATTCTGATTAGAACATGTGCTATCTAATATAGGGTTTGTAATAATCTTGTTATAAATAAATTTTCCTGAAACCGTACTTTGGCACAATTTCAGTTTATCTATGCTGAAATGTATCGGATATCCCTCTCAGAGAAAAAGGACTGGATAGACTTTCCTCCATAGTCCATGTGCTTGAGGGTATTACGCTGGTAATTATACATACAAGAGATCAGTATGCAGGGTCTGGAACTGGTTTTCCAGTCCTAGCATCACAGCAGATGGGGCAGAGCTCCCTCTGTGATTTCAAGGATATGCTTGAAAAAAAGTCATCTGCACCCTTCACTGTTTAGATGCCTAGCAAATGGTTTAGGCTATTATCTCAACTAACAGTACACCAGCCTGTTGAAACTGCTGGTACCAAGTATATCACTTTCTGACTGTATTAAGTACAGAATTTGTCTCTTAAAACTGTTATGATTTCAGTCCCAGCCTAAGCAGTGATAACCAGGAATGCAATTTGATTCCAGCAGCACAGAAACGCACAATAAAATTCAGTCACATTTATCTAATTGAGCTAATAGTTGCCAACCTCTTCTCAAGTTTTATTTTCTTCACTTGAGGCAGAGCAAAGATAGATGTAGTTTTTATACATATAAATGTAGTGTGTGTAATTCCTCAACCACGTATATAACCCAACCACTGATAGTTGTTAGAAATTTGCTGAATTCATCATACCAGAATTTTTGTTTTTTCCACAGCATCTCAGGTTTACAACTAGGGGAACCAAAAAGGGAGTGGTTAAAGAAGTCTCATGCCAGTCCATGGTTCTATTTTTAATAACATATAGCACAATAAATGGCAGAGCACTGAAGAAGAGGGCTATAATTCTAGCTGGGGTTTCTGGTAGAAACCACAGAGAAAGAAAGTATAAGTCTGTACTATAAGGGATTAATGTTTAGGATTTGCAGAATTTTAGCAGAATCCAAAATTATAATGATGACAATGGAGACAGAACTCTGGAAAAGGATTGAACATCTGTCCTGCTCTAGAAGGACATTTTGTCATCTATTATTTTTAGGCTTGTGAGCTTTAAACATTCTCACATACTTTATATTTTTATCTCATATATTTTTTATCTAATGGATTTTACAAAGCTTGAATTCAGATGTCAGAATAAACATTAACAGAATTAGGGGGAAAGTTTTCAGCGTTACTTGTGAGATGTAATTCTGAGTCCCCTTGACTTTTATGTGGCCACCCAGGGAAAACTGCGTACTGTTCAGAATACATATCCCAGTATTTTCAGCTACTTTTTAATGCTGAGGAAACTTAAACTGATCAGGCTTTTAAAATTTTTGTGATGTATAAAAAAATTTCTAACTGAAGAATGGCAGAGTCATTCAGTGGAGACCTCTAGACTCACTAGTTCAGTTAGTAAACTAGTTCAGTTAGTAAACTAGTTCAGTTTAGAGCATCTGTAGACCATAAAAGGAGTAGCAATTTTACCAGTGAGGACTCTGCCTAAAACCAGAGTTAGACTGTGAATGGAAACCATGTTAGCAAACTAAATTCCCTTGGTAGCAGATAAAGATTCCCTCTTTCAGCAGAGACTGGGGAAGCTCCACCCCAACTGTGCAAGATCTTAACTGCTGAGGTTGTGATTAATTGTTTCTAAATTTAGACATTTAACTGAGGCACCTAAGTTAGAAGTTTGGTCATCCTAAGATCCCATTACCAGCAGTGGAGACCAGTGAGTATCTTGAGAAAGTGAGTCATGCCTCAAGTGTGCCGAGTCAACTGTTGAAGATACCCATCTCTTCTGTTGACGGCAGAGAGACCACAAGGGCTTCTAACTCAGACATTTCGGTTAAATGAATAAAACTACTTGGGGTAAATCCAGGCCAAGAGTAGAAGGAAGACTATGATTATGTAAAGAGTTGTGTTGCTGGGGCTGGAGAATAGCTAGAAGTGCTAAGGATCCAAATCTTGGAGTTGCCTTCCCCCTCCTAATATATCCAACCCTGGCTACCACAGTCATGGGTACATACAATGACTAGATTTTGCTTTTGAAATGATGTGCAGCAACATTTTAAACACTGTTTTTATATAAAGTGTAAACTTGGCATTAATATCCTGTTTTTGCAGGAGGAGGAAGAGAAAATATAGGGCTGGAGTTGCCATGATTAGAGATGCTGGTTTTCCACCCACTCACTCAGATGGCACTGTGTATATTCAAATTGTTACTTGTGGGTGACCTCAGTGGGCTTTTCTAAGTAAAAAATTCAGAACATTAGGGTTTTTTTACGGAGGCAGGTAACACATCAAAGGCAGTGTTGCAGGGAAGAGCATGTAATTGTACAGCCCAGAACAGAAATCTTAATCACCCTGAAATTTTAAATCATTATTTTGAAGACTATCTTCTAAAGGGATGTGCAGTGTTTAATGACTATGAGAGATCAAACTGTAACTAATGGTTGTCTATCTCTTTTCCTTGCAGAGTGAATTAGATGTATCCTTTTCAGTATCAAAAATGCATTTTTCTATCTCTTTTTGGTGTATGTTCTTCTCATAGCACTGACTGTCAAAGAGCCAAGACAATGCAGAGGTTTTGCAAATTTTGCAGTTGCAGCACCATTTTGGCACCTTTCTAAAAGCATGTCAGTGATGTTCAGGAAGGGCACCTATTTAAATCCTCAGACATTAAGATAAGCCTGGTACCATTTAAGTTAAGACCGGGAGAGCTTGTTTAGAGAGAACTAAGTGCCATTAACACCTAGCCACGAAAACTTATATTCACGGGGGAAACTTTCAGGCTTAACTGTTATGTCAGGGTTTTACTTTTTCTTTAATTTTACAATAAAAATACAAACAAATAATAAAATACAGTCTGAACAATTAAACACAAATAGCAAGTAAATATAATACAATACTGAATTCAAATAAAATTAAACTAGCAGAATATAGTGCAACAGTCTTCCTCAGTTCTTCCAGTTCCACTGCCTGCTCACTACTCCAGCAAGCCTTATGCCTAGGTTTGGTTTTGGTTAAATGCAGATCTACTGGTACAAAGAGTTTCAATTATACACCTGAAATACAGTTGCCACCCTGGAATCAAGTACTGTAATTTAGTTTATTTACCTTATTCAAGAATCACTACATATGAATAATGTAGAAAAATGCTGTAATTTTTCTTGTAACTGTTCTTACTTCTTTACTGAAAGAAAAAAAAAAGAAATAATTTCAGTTTTGTAAATATTTTAATGCTTGATACATGCTGGAAATCTGTCTCATTTACTGAACTTAAATATAGATGTATATATATGTATGTGTGTATATACCATCTGTATTTCCTTCCTGAAATTCACAAAATGCTGTGGTATGAATATAACACTCCTAAATTCACTTAAAAGAGCAATAATGAAATTCCAGCATGAAGGGACTCTTAAGGTCTCTGAGCAATTGTATAACCACATTTTTTGTATTCAGTTATTTTAGTTAAGGATTAGAACTATGTGTACTTGTGTGTGAGCTTTGCTGAATTAGAAACCAACCTGACCTATTCTGTAATTATACATAAAAATAGTCCCCTGTGTTTCCATATGGTGTACTTTAAGTCTGCAGTTACCTGATTCTTTTTATCTTAGATTGATTCTAAATTCTGACTGCCTCTGGTCATCGTTTTCATACTGAGAGGAATCTCCTGTAGTTACACAAATACAGTTACCACCAGTAGCCTGTTGAATAGCTGAGGAAGGCTGATACATACCCAGCAATCTTCTGCATACAGTGCTTGTTTGCATTGCTTAGAGCAGTTGTTGCATTATTTGTCAACACTAATGCTTGCAACAGGTGCAGTACCCTGTCTGAATGGTTCCTGTAGAAATTCCTTCTACATGGGTCTCGTCTGCATGAGGGTGTGAATATAAATATTTGGAAAAGAGGAGTGTGCATTACTATAGTATTTGATAATACTGGAAATAATATTGGAAAAACTTATGTCTCAGCATGTATAACATGAATGAGGTACATAATTATTCAGAAAGGCACTTTTCTACGTTAAATATTTCAGGAACAATTTTAAAATAAATCAATTTTAAAATAAAATAATTCTCCCATTTAGGAAGAAGAGCTTTTCATAAGTTGAGACGATACCTAAAATAGTTGAAGTGAGATATGCTCAACGATTAAATATAAAGCAGAGGTATAATGATGAAGTGGGCTGTTCACAACTGTATTTATTTTTGACAATAGCTTTAGCAGCTAAGAACAATATCACGTCTGGACTACAGGTACCTTCAATGTTAATGCAGTGCAAGCAATAATCCATCAATATGCCTTTCAATGTGTGTAAAATAATATCCCCACCTGGGATTAAACCATTTCTCTCACCAAATAATCTTATGATAACTCTTATATTCAGTACAATTAACTTGGATGCAAAATAGCTAATGGAGGAAGTAGAGTCCGAAGGTCTGTAAAAGTGAACACCAAGTAGTATTTACACAATCTTTGTAGATGGAGTATCTGGCAGAAAACTCTCATGATTTCTTGTCTATGCACTGTTGTTTTTGTGCACAGATCCATAGGAAGGTTATTTCAAAAATTATAGTAGCTATTCTACATGGGCTGTTTACTAACATGATAAAAACAGTAGGAAATACCATGAAATCAAAACCTGTGATAATCATTGAAGGCTATTCACTTATGCACAGATCAAACCCCAACTAAAACTAAAGGCTGAGATGATCACACAGTGGAAATGTTCTGGAGCCCACACTAAGCCTGCAGCACATGCACCAATACTTAAAACTTCCCCAGCTGCAGTGCGTTACCCCACTATTCCCAGCAACGCAGCTCCTGCTAACAGGGGACTCCAGCTTTCATTTAGATCCAAACACCTGAATTGGCCCTGGGCACCTGCATCGTAGCTGGCGGCAAGGCCCAAGTCTGCAGTCAGGTGCCAGGAAGGGCACCTTGGGCACAAGGCAGAGGCTGGGTCCAGCCCTGCCCAGCAGGATTCATACACAGTATTCATATGTACGTGTGACATGGGGGGGG
>NW_020799101.1:29740102-29784716 GCF_003259725.1 Athene cunicularia | reverse complement strand
GGGGGGGGGGGGGGGGGGTGCTAGACAATGAACAAACAATTGCAAAGTTACCTCATTTTGTGCCTACTGCAAAAATGAATACTGATTAGCTACCAGCCAATTAACTACTTCAGAGTAGCCATGGTTTTTACAGAAGCTTTAATGTGTGAATTGTAAATCATTATCATACATTGTATGATGTCCACTTTCATTCCAAGAGTCAGTCACATACTTAAGTGTACCTGTGACGGAATGACATAACATTTCTAAAGTGGTTTGGTTTGGTTTTAAAATGTCTGTAAGTAGTGTGGTTGGGTCACTTGAATGAACAAGTACTGAAATTGTCCTAGGGGTGTTGGTTCCTCATGTGTTAATAGTGCTATGTAAGCTACACTTCTGTGTATGAAATAAGTGGGTGGGATTTTTTGTAGCTCTAGAACTCCAGCTTGGATGGTGTAGGAGCTACTTCCTTGGTGTGATCATAACAAAGACGCTATAAAAACACAAGTGTTACTGCAGCAACTTTAGAGGGAAGGATATGCTGGTAAGCAAGAGAGTTTCTAAAATTATGAAAAGTGACTTTTCTATTGCTTGAACTGGTGAAGCAAAGCTTACTGTAGACACATTATTAACTTACGGAAGAAACAGACACGTTGCTGTTGTGGGAGGGAAGGGAGAAGACAGGGTTCTCTAGGACCAAGCATTTGAAGAATGTTGTCTCGATCCAAAAAAATCATTACATTCCATTGCAAGTAGCTGCTGCTGCTGCTGCTGCTAGGATAGATAAAAAGCTTTGATATAGGGAATGCTTCCTGTAAATCAACTGTATTCTTCAGTCCTCTGTGGAATAACACTTCCAAAATACAGCACATTTAAGTAGTAAGAAAATTGAATGATGAATTTATTCTGAGAATTTATAAAGATACAATTCAGTTTGTACTGTAAAATAAGTGGATGAAATGGAAGCCTATAAGGATTAGCTTAAAACTTGTTCTAGAATATCACAGAACTTGAAGGGACTATTTGTCTCCTATTTAATGTCAGCATAGTCATCTGAGGAAGAAATGGTTAGAAAGCATTAAATGGGTTTCAGTGCCTAAAATTTGCCTGCCATTAGATAGGCTAAAAGTTACTTAAAGCGAATGTTATCAAAAAGCTAGAATGTATGAGTCTAGATTAAAAAAAAAAAAAAAGACTCCAACTAATCTTTAGTTGAAGATGAATGTCCAGGATGGAAATCAAAGTTCTGTAATGCTGTATACTCAATTAGCAAACCGTCTGCTCTGTAAGTACCTGTGCTGTAATCTACACAGCTTTTGTTTGTGCTCCTGGGTGTGTTACTTGATCACAAGGTGCTGGCTCCACTTTATGATCTCTTAAACCTGGTGAAACAAAGAAATTAACAGTCAGAATCCAACAGAACTGTTAAGCAGGTATTCTTTTATTGGCAGCACTGGGGTTGCCCTGGGGATTCTCCACCATAAGGGCTCCCAAGAACTAGCAAGGGACATCAGTTTACATACACACAAATCATACATATTCATTAGATTTTCTGGAAAGGGGTGTTTTATGGTAATGAGTTCCTAGAACTTATTTACATAATCCAAGCATGTGTAGTGAAAACAGGGTGAGGGTCTTTGGTGGTCAGGGGAGGAAGTAAGCGGTCTTCTTCACAGTGTTGGCTAGTTGACCCTCTTTCCAGAGCGTGCGCTGTGAAGTAAAGTTCAGGTGTCTCCCTCCTAAGTCAGCAAAATGAGTTTCCCTATAATAGGGTCTCTGTGTCTCTTTGTTAGAGCCCCCCTTATCTCATTCTAGGAGTTGCCCAAGAGTCCACTGAAGGCCTTGAGTCTGCTATCACTGATCTACGTAGGGAGCCTAACAAGCATTTCAATCTTACCTAAACAGACCAAGGGACCTAAGGAAACAGTTGAGGAGTGAGGAGTCCTTGAGAAACAAATGAAGCAAAACATAAGCAAAGCTTTCATACATCACAGTTTAGTCTTAATAATTGTTAGAAATTAATTTATTTGAGCTCTTTCATTTCCTTTCACTGGACACACCCTTAATTACTTGCCTGGAATATCCTGAGGTATCTTAATATGTCTCTATATGAAGAAGCTACTTATCACATGCAAGTCATAAATGTGCCTTTTTCCTTTCCTCCTTCCCTTCTCCCCTGCTTAACTATCTGCCTATATGATGTTCTGGGAAAGGAGACACAAGACTGTATCACATTTACCTCCTCTTAGCACGTATGTGCCATAACAACTCTTTCTGATAGTGGAAAGCGCCATTAATACCAACTATAGGAGGTGCCATTTACTTCTCCTGCTAGGCACACAGCCACAACAGCATTGACTGAAATCTGTAAGCCAGACAGTAAGGGTTCACATTGTGCCGAGGCTGACAAACTGGTTAGAGTATTTCCTAGCTGGATGTTCTGAAATTTTTTATTACAGACTTTTATCTACAGATGCACACATTAATATGTGTTCTCTTCCACATATTCCTGCTAGCCTCTGCACAGATCTAGTGAAAGTCCCTTAATCCTCTTTTGTGGGCAGGCAGGATTCTTACTGGAAGCAGGACCTTAAATGACAGCTCTGGGTGGAGGACATGGCAGTGCACACACCGAATGTAGCTTTTTCCTGTTGCCAGATGTTCAAACTGGTTTGCTTTGCTGCTTTTCAGCTGGGTGTGGATCTATGACTTCAGGGCTTTAGACCCTGAAGTTTGGGGTGACTTGCCCAACAGGTGACAGGTGGGGAGGATGTGCCTTGCTGAGGATCAGAGATACATATCCCTCAGTGGGCAGGGCATTCAGACATGAATCGCCCAGCAGTGTGGGTATGACAAAATGTAACTGCAGAGCAAAGTCATGAGACTTATGAGGAGGAGGAGAAAAACCACAGTTGCTCCCTGTGTGATCTGCCTGTCTGCCAAGAACAACATGGTAAAGGGAGGTGGGAAAGGAACAGGAGAAGGAAGCCAGGAGGTTAGGTTGAGGGTAGAGGGTAAAGAATGCTTTGAGACTTTCCAATATCAAGATGACAGGTCTTTCCAGAATGATACTGGTATCCCTGTTCAAACTGAAGGTGAAAGCACCGGTTCTAGAATGACCACTGTGAGATGAACAGGTTACAGATGGACAGAAATCACAGCATGTTTTTCTGTAACGGAGCAGGCCAGTTTTGAAATAACCTGGAATAGCCCTGCAGGGAAAGGTGATGTCTCATTTAACCGTATTGGGTTTGAGTGGAACAGCTACAAGATGGTGATTGCTGTGGGTGCAGTCTTCCTTTGACACAGTCTCAGCTCTTTAGGAAATGCAGCAGGGAAACAAGCAGTGCTAAAGCAGTGTTTTCATTTTTTCTTAAACAAGGTGATGCAGAAAAATAAAGTGGGAGTGGCAATCACTGATCCTGGTTGATGCAGTTTTCTGGGTTTTAGATCCTTGGGACTCCTCAAAGAAACAGGAGCTCTTGCTCCACTGTGGAAACCGGGGCACTGTGAATCAGTGGTAGAACGTAAAAATTAAAAGCCAGGAGGAGCTGACTTTATTACTTGTTGAAACCTGAAGGCATGTTATCTAACTTCACTAACAGACCCTCTTGGCCTGTGTAGAGCAGTGCCAGAAGTGAACTAAGCAGCAGTAGAAGACCTGTCTTCCTAAAAATTGTCACATTACTGTAATACAGAAATCCTAACTTCTCAGATTAAAATACTTGTGTAAAGACTGATTTACTTGAAAAGTATTTAATCTGCCAAGTAAGGTAAAACAACCATCTTTGTCTCTGGAACCACAGAAACAAACTCTTGAAGTTTTAAGGACAGTATGGCTCCCCCGTATTGAAAGGCACGGGTCTGATTTTTAGAAGCAATTTAGGCCTATGGTCAGACTCAGGAAGAAGCCTGGTATTTAAAATACAGTTCAGAATTAAATTAGGTAGTTAAATTTAGGCCAGCAAATTAGAAGCTCCCTGATGAACCAAGGACACACCCAAGATCCTGTTGACAGCTGTACTTTCTCTTCCTCACAGAACAGTAACTAGTAGTAAAGTTATTTGGGGGCCTGAATTTTGCCCCTACACATACCTAGACGCTGCTGTGCTCTCAGTCAACCAGGATGTATTTGCTGGAGCAGCAACACAATTGCTCACCCTTCTGCACAAATAGACAGTAGCACTGAGTTGAGCCCAGAGCACTCATGGCAATTTGAAATGGCAGCAGAAGGTGACAGCCTGCTAGCTGTATTCTTGTCAACTTGACCATTCAGGTTCAGCATGAACAAGTCCAAGCTTCTACTTCTCACCTCTAGAAGAGTGGTCACACACGAGGCTGACATGAGATACTCTGTGCCCCTCTTCTTGCTTTAACACATGCAGCAGAAGTGATCACCAAGACGGGGAGAAAAACAAGCTTCTCTCATCACTGGGCTAGACTGCCATACTCAAGAACATTTACAGACAGCAGGAAAACCTTAAGTAGAAGGCAGCAGGTGCAGCTGCTCCCAACTCAGCTATGCTAGTGCCCAGAGAAGGGTGGCCTGGAATTCCCCAGGCTGAGGACAGGCTCAGCCTCCATCCTCTAAGGGTTTCAGGCAGGCAGCACCTCTACTGTGACATTTTAGAAGAGGCCAAGGCCATCATCATTACCCGAATTAATGACTTGGGCTTCTGAATCTGAGAGAAAGGATCACAGAAAAATCCATCTCTGCATTCCCAAGTACAGCTTTCAGCCCTGGTTCTCTAGAACCTGTGAACTGTTTGGTGGGTCTGGCTTTCACCACTCATTGCTAACTCACATTAAGGGATTCCCTTCTCAAAGCCAGGTGCTAAACAACTAGGCATGGAGATGTTCAATGTTACTTAAATCCATTTCTTGAATTCAGACCTAAGACTGTTCACTTTCATGAGCTTGTGTTGTTGCAGCTCGGGTGGTTTAAGGTGGTGTTTCCTAACCACTTGCATCTACCACCAAGGAGGAACAAATAGAGGCAAGTATGTGACGACTCAGCTGTTGTCACACAGAGTTCAGTACTCGCACTGTTCCTGCTCTTTGGCAGAGCAGCAGGGCAGACAGCTGTAGTGAGGTCCAGCAGAGCTCATGAGGCAGAGCAGTCCTCTTAACTGCCTGAGTCATGTTCAAACAGGAGACTTAAGCTTTATTACGCTAAGCAGAAGAAAATGTCGATGCCTTCAAAAACCTGGTTCTTGCAATTCCACTGATCAGAATGGAAGTCCGCTAATATCAGTACAAGGACTAGAGCAAAACCAGGCTGTCCTTCCTTCCTGAGCTCAAACCATAGCGTAAAACATAGGATAGTGGGCAGAGACAGCACTCAAGAGACTCATATCAAAGTGGGAAAAAAGTATTGAAAGATTTGGAAGTTACTGGAAAGTATCTTGCAGGCTCCACAGTAGCTGTCCTCAGTACACAAAATGAAGGCAAAGCCTATCTGATGAGCTCAGTGAAGAGTACTGCTGAAGAGCAGCAGCAGGTGGAGAGCAAGGCAGAGGTTGAGTTATTCGTGCCTCTGGGTACGTATGTGCATGTTCATTAGGCCAAACAGATGGACCCAGATGGCTTTTTTGCTATGCCCATCTCCATTTCAGGTTCTGGTGATAAATGGCAACATAAGAGTCTTTTTTCCCCCTAAATAAGCCTTTGCAGTTGACAGTGGATGCACAACACACTAATGTAATGCAGAAGAATGCCCACTGCTCAATCCCAGAGTAAGACTTTTTTTTTTTTTTTTTTTTTTTTTGGAGACAGATGCTGTTAGATAATGTTAAGGAAAGACAGACATGCTTATGGACAGATTTAATGTATCACAACAGTACAGATTCATATTGTTTCAGATTATTTTCCTTTAGGTGAAATTAGATATTATAAATATCTTTGAGATAAAAGTATTTAAAATATGAACCATTTATTTACTTTTGCTCTTCTTTATGAGATTTATTATTAGATCTATGACTCAACTTTACATATCACCTCAAGCTTTTTTCACACAGATCAAATAGTAACTTAGGCTAAGGAAAATTTGAGAATCAGATTTTAAGAATTTGACTGAATTACTTTTCTAAGAACACAAAATATTTGCATCTTTACATTCAAAGTTGTTATCCCTTGATAACATCCCTTTTATATTTAAGCAATATGCAGTACTCAGCCAGACAGTAAAATTAATCACCTACGTCTAAGTTCAAGTTTACCTTGCTTTTACTACTACATGGTAATCTTCCAGGACTTCAGCTTCTCTACTACAAACTTTTGACATCTCTATGGTGAGAAAAAAAAGTGTCATTGAACTGTTTCCCTATGTCTATTAAAATAGACAGCCCAATAAACTAGAATGAAGAAATACCTAGTTTTGTAAACTTTGATTAAAGACTAAGGTGCCTAATATTTTCTCTGAATTATCATGTTCAAAGTATACTTAACTTGAAATGTTTCTAGATCATGTTCAATTTGGACAGAGTGCACATCATTCTGGATGAAATGGTGCTAAATGGTTGCATTGTGGAAACAAACAAGAACAGAATTCTTGCCCCTCTGTTTGTGCTTGACAAAGTAGCAGAAAGCTAGGAAGACGCAAGACTGACTACAGTATTTTACAAAACAAGAGCATACCGACAGCAGTTTTCTGATGTAAGAGCAACTCATACAATATTCAAATTAGTAGGAAAATATTTCCTGTTTCTCCTATACCCTTCATACCTAATTGAAAGGTACAGCTAAACATGATTAGCTTCAGTTTCCAAGAACCTTCAATTTCAGATGCAGCTTTAGTGACCCTGGAGAAGTGTCTCTAGAACAGTCAACTTTTTTTTAAAACTGACTGAGGATAATGTAATGGAAACTTACACATGACCATCTAGGTATCACTTTGAATTACATAGCACTGTGCCGGACCTAAGAGAAGAGAAGAGAGAAAATATGGAAATATACATTCAAACAGAGTTTCAGTGCTTCCTGTAAGAAGCAACTGGATTTTTTTAATTTTCATACAAATGTACAGTAAATTAAAGTTCCGTAATTTTTATGACCACTTTTAAACTAGATTCATCCTTCATCAAAAACCTAATTCCATGCAAGTCATGGTTACAACATGTAAGTAACAGACACATAAATGTATTTAATATTCATGTATACTGTGCAAGTTGTAACTAGAAGTATTTGGCACTTAATAAAAGATAATTAAAAGTTTTATCATATTTTATCATGTTGGCTTCATAACTTACTCAAAACCTCTTCTATTGTGGCACACCAGTGTATTCATGCATTATAATTAAAAGGTTTACAAAAGTGAGTAATGAGATATGCAAGTTTCCTAGTACCAGCTAGGTACCAAATCAAGTCTCCCTTCTCGAGTAGGAGGATGTAGCTACGCTAACTTGCATTCACAGGCATACAACAGGCTGACTCATATCTATGTACTGCACTAAGTCCCTGAAGAGTTCGCGATCTGAGCTTACTTACCTCTCTAAAATTATGGTATCTGGCTCCTTCATAACCTCCACACCAACACTAGGCATAACGTGATACTGACAGAGCACACCCTGCATGAGCTCTGTGTGAAAGCACGGAACAGTCACATCTGAATTGTTTCTAGAACCAGGGTCTAAGGAGCAGAGAGTGAAGTGCTGTGTGGGAGAACAGTCCACATCACTTCAAAACAACAACACATTCAGACACTTGTATGCAAGGTTTATACAACTGTTGTTGAAGCACAATAATCACAGGAGTGTGGGGGGGGGTGGAGATTCCCCTTTTATTTTGCACTGGAAAAACCTGCAAAGACAATGCCTGTGAAGTCCCATGAATAATGCTACAGAAAGAAATCTGACATCAGCCTGATTTGTATGCGTGAAGCAGAATCTTTTGGCAAGACCTCCCTCAGGAGTGGTCCAAGAAAAGACCTACCAAAGAGAACTGGCACAGAACAAAACTTGCCACACAGATTCAACTGAAATATTTTTTCTTTTTTGATACCAAGTACTTAAATATCTTTAAAGACACATGAGCATCTCGCTTTATCTTACTGTAAGCCACTTTTTATAAATACCTCACCACATGCTGAAACCAAGGCAGGCACTCTGTGTCAAGTACAGCTGAATCAGCTGCATCATCTGACCCAGTTTTTGTGCCAATGCAATGTAGAACTATTAACCTCAGGTCACATGGGCCCACTGAAGAGCACCAAAAGCTGCCACATACGGTGTTATCACTGCCAGACCAGTTCTTAAAAAGTTGCACTGCGTGATTCTGAAAAGATCTGAGCACAGAAATGAGTTTGTGAGATCAGTTATTGCCATGTAGTTCTTTTAAACCATGGAAAAAAGAATGGCACTTTGTTTGGAACATGTACAAAGATTTAATCAACGTAAGTATTAATGAAGGATTCAGGAGACAGTTTTATATGTTGCAAACATTTTAATGATTACTTTTGAGCTTACACATTGGGTGTTTCTTTTAAACTTCAAACTGCAACAAGTTAAATAAATGTTTATAATATACAAAGAAAATACAACCAAAAGTAAAACTTGCTTTAAGTGTGCCTTGCACTAGGAACCAGTGTTTTTTAATAGCTTTATTGTTGAGCTGCACAAACACACTTAAGGATTTGATCTTTATAGCAGGGCATTTGAGAAATCAAAATATATTCCCACTTGAAAGAAAAAAGAAAAAGGTTGTGCATGATTATATGCAAAAACCCACTAAAATACTCCAATAGTGCAGGCACCATTAAAAAAAAAAGCTGGAGATGCCCATTAACTCTAAGTTTTAAGGAAGCAAGTTTCCGACCAGTTAGCCTAAAGCCAGCAAAACAGGGATCAGTGATGGCAACTGTAGTGTACAAGGTATTAAATGACAAACTTTACACAAATACACTGTTAGAAATTTGTGTCAGTGAACACTGAAAATCTGATGATCTGTTCTTTGGAACAGTCAAACATAACCACCTTAATTTCCAGTTGTGCAAGCCCTTGAAGCATCACACAGTGTTCTGTGCCAATTTCTTGCTGGCTGTGAAGTTACAAGGATTTATTTTGTCATTAGCAGCTAACAAACTTATTCCACATGTTCCTAAAGCCTCACAGGTGAAAAAAAAGGCAAGTCTCATCAGAGCACAGCGTGGAGATCATATTTTTTTGCACACAAACACAAGAGGCTTCGCTAGTATCAAAAAACACTTTCTCATGTCCTGTATTGCAGTCCGTGGCTCAGTTGAGGTGGAAGCCTTTCTCCATTGTAGCAGCTAGCAGGCGCTCTCTCATAATCTCCTCAGAAGAATACTCAGGCAACTTTAGGTAATGCACACATGTATTCACAGATGGGTAACTTGCATCTGTAGCATCAACCTGAGAAAAAGAAAGAACACTTTTTACTGCAGTTGTCCACACTACTAGCTACAGAGGTTAAAAACTGTAAGGCCCTCTAATTCATGACATTTACCGCACACATAACACCAGTCATCAAGAAACAGTAGCATCAGGAAAGCTACTTATAAAGTAAATATAAGCTGGTCTGTAAGTTAATTCTTTTATATTCAAATATGAAGTCAGAGAACAAACCCGAAACAGAGAATAGTACTGAGAGCTTAGCATAGTGTCATAAATTAAAACCAAACAAAAAACCCAGTATTGTTTCTTAACGCAGCAACGATTACATTCAAAAGCCAAAACAGTTGCTTTGCAGGGCAACGGGAAGAAGCCGTACCTTGCGTACAACAGTGAGGCGGGGATGTAGGTTTGCCAGTCCTCCTGGTGGGAGTGTTGAACAACCGGTGGTGAACTGGAGAAAAGCCTTCCTTTCATCCGAAGACATACCACACAAGACTCTCACAAATCGAAGGAATCCAGGGCTTTACATAAATTAAAATAATTCGTTACAATAACATTACAAGAGAGTGTTTTTTAAATTTCCCTTAACTTGAAACAGTACAATTACAATCTTTAGTCATGTCGAAGCAGTCATTCTAGTGCCTGTTCACAGTACTGAGTTAAGACTAAAACATCAAACCCACACAAATGCTTCTTTAATCTTCTTGCTGACTATTACACAGAAAAATGTAGGTAAATAAGAACTTTTCTCCATACTTATCTTCAAGTGTTATTTGGGGATCTTGCGAATGAATGGGTAGAGAAGTAGGTAAGAGCTCAAACCTATTCTCCGAGAAGAATCCAACTGACTATAATCTTAAAGATTTTTTTTCTGTACCACTTCTGTAGCATAAAGCCACTTCAATTTCTATATAATTTCATTTCTATCCTCATGCAAAAAAAAAAAAAAAAAAAAAAGGGAAAAATGTAACAGACTACAGTAGACCTTCAAGGAATCCTCCAGACACCACTGCTTTCATCCACACCAGCCCAGGGAATGAGGGGGAGGAGAGGGCATGGAGAAAGAACAGCCTGCTGACACACACCCTCGGGTATCAAGCACTGTAATCTCAGCTCCACCTCTGCATGCAAGGCAGAGAAGAATCATCCCACACAGCATCTCAGACTGATTAGGATTCTTCACTGTGCTTATACTAACACAGTTCAAAAATTTGTATGTTATTTCTACCAAACATGAGAAGCAGCAAAAAACCTCCAAACCCAACAAACCCCAAAACATCAAGACCACCTCCTGATATCCACTGACCAGTATATTTGTTCCTATCTGTCCTGGTTTCGGCCAGGATAGAGTTAACTTTCCTTGGACTGAGGGAGCACAGCTGGAGGGCCAGGCCCGGATCAACTGCTGGAGCATTCCACGTCAGGTGACGTCACGCTCAGTACAGCGGGCGCAGGCTCTCCCAACGCCCCTGGTTTTGGTTTTACGGGTTGGCATGGCAGGCTTTTTTTGGTGTGGTCGGGATCGCTGTTGGGGACAGGCTCCATACCGGTCACTGCTCAGTGAGCCCCTGCTGCATTTTACCCATTTTGGACTTACTATTGTTACTGTTGTTTTTATTACTATTACTAAATTTTTTTTTTTATTCAACCTACGAATTTCTTCTTTTGTCCCACCCCTATTTCACTGGGGAGGGAGGAGTGAGGAAAGTAAACAACTGGCCACATGACAATTGGCTACCAGCTGAGTTCAAACCACAACATCTGCATAGCGCATTTTCTTTTTCAACTACACTTGAAGACAAAGTAAGAAACAAGGAACAAGTAACAACTATGCTCAGCTGAACAGAAATTATAACCACCACCAAAGATGAAAGTAAAAACTCTAAAATGATATTTTTAATAGCCTGTATTAGTTAGCTGACATTACATTTCCACTATTTGTTCATATTCTAACATTCTAAATTTTTTTATCCTCTCTCATCACAAAAACACCAAGTACTTTCTAACCTATCTGTTGTAACATACATGGTTATTTCATTTAGTTTTAGAACATCGCTTGCTCTTTGGTGACCACCAATTCCATCCACTTTTAGAACATCACTTGCTCTTTGGTGACCACCAATTCCATCCAATTTGGCATCTACATTGGACGTTTTGTCACTTAATGTAACTTTTTAGCTACTATTTTACAATCACTCAGAATAAAAGTACCTATCTCGTGTATATCCCAGTTTAGGTTCAGTATAATTGATGATATCCTCAGCTGCCCAGGAAGGTGATTGATTTCCACAAAGAATCATCTGAACTTCTTCATGGCTGAAGGAACTCAGCTTCTCCATTGGAAAGACTCTATTGAAGCCATCTTTAATTTACAGAAGATACAGTTATAAACATAAGTCAAAAGAATGTTTATAAAATGATGTCAGCATTTCAATTATATTTTAATCAAACCCAAAATCAATGAATAGTTTATTAATAAAGGTGAACAGAATCTCTTCAAGATTAAAAATGACATAACTAAAGGTGCTATGAAATTACTATCTTATCTACTGCCTTCTTAATTTCGAAGTTTGTCTTGAAAGCCACTCTATGCCACCACTTTAGACCAGTACACCCTGAACACCAATTAGTCCACCTAACTGCATATATATTCTGCCTATTTAAAATTACCTCTGAATGCCTCCATCTGTTTCTGTATACCAGTATGCATGCAGAAGTCAAACATGAGATCTACATACTCCTCTGCATTATCCATGGTTACAGTCTGCAAAGACAATAGATAAATACTGTAAGAATTCACTTTGCATTAGAGTTACTGCTGAGACATTAACCATTTAACTGCTGTTTAAATTGTAAAGGTAGGTTGTTTCCTTACCTCATCGTCACCACCTGGCTTGAGATCCACCGCTGTAAACCCATATACTTTGGACGAAGGGCAAAACTGAAAATTTAGACTTCAAAATACAAAGATAGTTACTAACTGCAAACAACTCTGCTGCTGCTTTTGCAAATACACCAGATTTATAAACTGCACCCCACACACCCAAAAGCATCTCACTACATTTCAAACCACTGTTTATGGAACATTTTGCATATACACTAACAGTGGTAGCACACTACAGATTAGTAGTGGACTACACAGGCAATATGTGTTTCAAATTGATGGTATGCCATGTGTGGGTACTCATCCACTATTTATTTAGATTTGATAACCACTGAAAATTTCATAGAGTTTAATACCTTTAAATTACCAGCTTCAAAACTACTCAAACTGTTCATTCAGTTCGCAAACAAAAAATCCTTCATGTTAATTTCCAGCACTAACGGTTATAGAGCCACTTCACATATTGGGTGTTTAGGCCTTCCACTGGTGCTACGTGCTTTCTCCTGGTAACAAGCCATGCTGAACTCTGCAAGGCCACAAGCAATTACTGAACTCTGACCATACAATCCTTGTGGCACAACGTCATTTTAACAAATAACCCATAATGTTAATGGTAGAAAAACTACTGTTGTTTCAAAAGAAATAATTAAAACTACCAAAGATAACATCCTGACACAATTCTACAAAGGTATGAGCGCTTCTGTGCCCTTAACATTTGCTAAAAATTAGCACGTGTTCTGTTTCCTGGATTCAAAAACTGGACTGCGTGTCTATTAACACAATCTGAAATTTCAATCTGTCCTCTTTAAAAGCTCTTCAAAAAATTTTATAGACTTCAGTAGTTATCATAGCAAAGAAATTACTGATTCACAATTTTCTAAAGGTCTTTACAAGAATTTTTCTTTCTAGAGTCATACAGCACTGCAGTGCATCCACATTTAAGTTTAAAAATTAGCAAACTGAGCAAGTGAGAAGAGAAAATCCTCAAACTAAGGAACAAGAACATAGCTATAGTTGGGAAACTGGATCTTGCATCTCTAATGATTCCCCCTTGCAACTATACTATCTAAAATGAAGAAAACCTTATTTTTAATTATATGTATTGACAGTTCTCTCTAACACAACACTGTTTGCATATTTATAAACAAATATAAAACTCTTACCCCAAATCCTCTATGCTAAGTGGAGGCCCCGAACCTGATGGATTCTTCAGCATTAATTCCTGTAGTTTTGTGTTCTTTTCATCTTCTGATAGGCTTTTGTTGCTTAAAATTTGACGCCTTTTAATTGCAAGGTCCTTAATTTCTTTTAGAAACCTGGCTCTATGTGGATTTACTAATTCAAAGTCTTCCCATGTTAAAATTCCATTAAACCAGGCAGGTGGTTTAGGTTTTGGTGGATCAAGAATAAATTCTGATTTGGAGTCTTCTTCCAGACTTCCTACTGACAAAGAATCATGCCCTTCTTCTGTAGAAGCCTCTGACTGACTTTCAGTACAGTGCAAGTCTCTATCACCTCGTGACTCATATATCAACTTACTCATGTTACTTTTAATGTCCCCCATACACATGAGTTTAAAAAAAGGCTTAGAAATGGGTAAATCCACAAGTCTATTGTCCTGAATGCATTTAGCCAAGAAAATTCCAAGGAAATGAAAGAGTTTGGTTATTCTTTCAAGTTCATCACTATCTTGTGGGAATGGTGCTGTGAAAAGTCCACATGATCTCTGTACATAGTAGCCAGGGGGTTTCAGTCCACCACCAATATCAACCTAATTTAAGAGACATAAAAAGAAACTGACATTGTTAAAGGTTAATTTAATTATATATCTGTGCAATTTAACTTACATTGTACTTCTCTGTTAAGAAAAAAGAACAGGGAGAAAGCAAGCTGTGGAGCAGAGTGGTCATTCTTGACCATGACAAGTGGCTGCTCACCGATCATGTGTGAGCATTCCTGGATATCTAGCTCATTTTTCTTTTACACAATCACTTAGTTTAAAATGCAAACTGAAATATACCTGACGAGACTCATCATCTGGAAAATCGTCATCACAAAGCCAAGCTCCCAAATCTGTCCTCTGAAATTCTGCTGCCACCAATGCATAAAATTCCAAGGTAGGACCCAGGCCTGTTCCTTCCTCCCCTAAAAACTCAACCTAGAAAAACATAAGAAATGTTAATAATAACAGAAAATCCTAGTGAAATGTTCAGTGTTGGTTATGAAACAGGATATTCAATATCCCAGCCATTACACTAGAAACAGCTATCTAACCTCGCTCTGCTAGGCAGGTATGCTTTACCTCTAGAACAGATTTTCTGTCTGCATGAATCTGCATGACATTTTCTGCCCATTCCATCAAGGATTCACCTCGCGGAACTTTCACTCTTTCATGTTTGAGGCGTCCAACTCTGAATTCTCCCGGATCATCACGTCGCACTGTGCTTGTGGTTCTTGTCCGTTCAACAGTGGCTTCACGTCTGTTCTGTAGCCATACAATTGCTCTGGGAAAAAAAAAAACCCCGTTGTTTGATACTTCAATGTTTACCAGCATGAAAACCTCCAAGTAGCCACTATGAAAAAATTACCTCGTTAAGTACTAATTTCCTCCTCCTGATTTTTTTGAAGGTATATACTGAAGTATTTTGCAGAAATATCTGAAATGCCCAAATATGTCCTCCTTGTTTTTTATGAGTTTAGAAAACTAAATAATTTCTAATTCCTATGAAAGGCCAGCCATAACTTCTGATGTAACAGATGGCACCAATGAAAACATACAATTCTTGATCTGAATTACTATAGTTTTTAAGTTACAGTGGAATTAACTGAAAGTAGCATTTACTGTAGTACTTTTTAATCACAGATGCTCAAAACTGTTTACAGACACTTACTACAACTTCCATTATATACTGCGAGGCAGTTGTACATCGCCCCATTGATACTGACCAAGTTTTACGGCAAGATTACTTACACACTTACTAGAGAAACGCAAAACCAAAGCTGAAGTGCAATCATACACATGGAGACCCACACCAGTAAAGGAAGAACAGCTGCCTCTAACAGCAGTACTTATATGAAGTCAAAGTTCAAAATTCTTGTACATATTGTCATGTATGCAGTCATAAACTATCTACAAAGCTATCATCTGTTGATTGTTTTGCAAGTATGGTCAAGCATCACAACAGACACAGAGAGTTTACACACCCATGTGCATGTACACATAGAGTTCACATAAAAATTATGAGTTTTAAGAACTATTTCTACTATTTTAAGAGCTTAAGAAAGCTCTTTACTTACCAAGTAAAAAATACCATGCAGTGTTTCCTGAGGGATCTGGATTTTTTAGAAAAACTGTTAAGAGTTTTTCTAAAACACTAATTTTTTTCAAAACAAACAAAAACCCAACAAAAAACACAATGCACATGGTCAAGTTTTCTGCACCATTTTTCCACAGACGTTGAGTTTTTCCATATTAAGATAATTTGAACTTATGTCTTTCAGGACAATACCTTGTCTTCTCTTCCTTTTCCATTCTTTAAAAATGCCTTATTTTGCACTCTTCATAAGGCATTTCTACTGCATATTAGACACAACAGTAATTTTTGCAACTCACTGTTTACCCTTTTCTTCCTCTTTGGAAAAGAAAGAAACAAACAAAAACAGCCAAGAAAACCCACAAAAACTAATTCTTCCTTCTCATCACATAAAAGTAAGCTGGCAAAAGTTAGTGTACATTCTCTCACGTAATCACTGTTACAATCAAAATATTAAGTATTCCTAAGTAACGAAGCACTTTAGAGGGTACCCTTAGATGTTTTAATGGCTGGTTTTGTTATGGTTTCATTATGCAGCTAATATTAACTTTCAAAACAGCATCTTTTCGTTATATTTTGCCTATTTTGTTAAGACTTCAGTGAATTAAAAATAATGGACCAAAAGAAACAATCACCAAACCATTGTGGAAAATATACAAATAAAAGATATATGCTTTGGTGTATGTTTTCTAAAAACATTTAATTAACATTTATTTTCAGAATGTTTTTTATTTTGGTTCTTACTCCTTTACACAATGAACTGCAACCCAGCTGAATTACTGCCTGATAGGCTAACCTAGCTAGAGGTACGCAAACAAGCCTTCAGCTAAAGTTGAAAAATGAAATTTCTTCAAAGGAATTTCCTGAAGAATATCAAACAGAAAGTAGGCTACTCATCATAAAACCTCTAACACAATGAACAAGAAACATTTCAATGGTCCAAAAGTCTTTCTAAAGTTTTCTGTCTGCTTCCCTTTTCTTTCTACTATCCAAAATGCTTTACATTTGGCAAGCAAAATCTATCTTGTTAGGATAAGGTCCTTCTGGGAATTAGCAATTAAAAAAAACTATTATATTTTGAAGAAAAAGAGGAAGCCATCTTAATATTTTAAAATAAAAATTTTTTACCTTGATGCTCCAAACGCTGTGCATGTGAAGTACAACTGTCTTGTTTCAAATGGAATTAAGAAAGGACACTTGCTTGTTAGCTGCTCACACCAGTCTGGCAAAGCTCCACTTGCTAGTGCCAAGGGT
Source organism: Athene cunicularia (assembly GCF_003259725.1). NCBI lineage: Eukaryota > Metazoa > Chordata > Aves > Strigiformes > Strigidae > Athene > Athene cunicularia. Next base: position 29,767,935 of record NW_020799101.1, on the reverse strand, counting down.
TCCTGTAGTTTAATGGAAGGGGCGGGGAAATGTTTCTAATATTAGACTCATCTTGCCCCCAACAAGTTTGTAATGAAATACATGGACACCCAGTACATGCAAGCACAGAGTTTTCACCTGTGCTTGAGCAAGTTTCTTACATCTCAACAACTGCCACTACTTTTTTTTTTTTTTTTAATCCCCTTTAAATGCTATGAATGAGAAGTTCACAGAGCTTCTAGTGCATTTGGCACAAATGCACTAAAGGCTGTAGCAAATCTCTGGGGTATGTAATACTCAAAGCACCATGGGGAGACCTGAGTATAAAATTACCTAGAGAGAATTTTGAGTTTTGCCCAAAACGGATTAGATACTACCTACCAATATCTGAACACATGAAAGAAACTTGGTGGTAGTGAAGATGATTCCCACTGAAATATTACTACAGTCCTTTCTAAAATACAAGTATAATACAAAAAGACTGCAGAAATTATTACTACAAAGATATGCAGGGTGCCAGAACAGCCTTTAAAAGAACATGAAAAACTGGACCTTTTTTTTTTTTTTTAAAATAATTAGGTCAATAAAACTGTAATTAAAAAAAACTCACAAAGCATAAAAGGGCCAAACAAGTCAAGGATCTTCATTGTCTTTAAGTCTTTGTTAAAGAAAATGTAGTTCTACTGAAGAACTACATCTTAAAGTTTTCCTTTTAATGCATCTAACTGACCTGGTACCAACAATATGTCTTCTACATGCTATTTTTGAAAGCTTTATGTATAACGTATAAACAATAGAATGTTTGTGAACCCTAACACAATTAATTGCCTTTGTTACAGACATACATACACTACATTCTAACATCTATGTTTGATGCAGAAAAAAATTTATTCTTCATAACCAAAAGATACAAGTCTATTACAACATTTTTCTTGGTATACCATTTTCATTCACACTAGTCTGTTCTTACAGAATTTACTTATCCAGAATATAAGGAAGTAAATATCATATGAAACAATTCAAAAGTCAAAATGGCAAAGAAGCCAATAATTTCAAACAGTCAAAGTAAGGAAGACTATAATGGAGCTTTAAAACAATATTTTATATATATACACGTTGTACATAATACATCAATGTAATACCTCAATTTGTTGTAGAATCTTTGTAGTAATTTTTTTACTTGTGAATTCATCTGGTGGAAAGTTAAACTGAGGATGCTCATCTCCTTCTGAAAATAATCAAGAGAAAAATTTTCCTTTATTTTGTTTTCGTTAAAACATTTAAGAAGTTCTGCTAGATAACTAACTTACCTTCTTGAGAAGTTCGTGCTGTGTAAGGGTCACTGGCAACTATATACAAAATGCGAAGTAACTGCAGAACATCTTCTACTCCACAGGAGTTCTGCCCACTGCCAGCTTTGGCCTGAGGTTGTTCCTTTGCCAAACTGAGGATATCAGAATTTTGAAAAGTAGAAATGGCCCCTTGACTTAATCCAGATTTTGATCCATGTTCACAAAAATCCTGTAATAAAAGAGTTGTTAAGAATGAAAACTCCATGTGTTATTATTTTTAGGACTGTGCACTCCAAATTAATGATTTGAAAATTCAGAATGGTTACGGCACCTAACCTCAATACTTAGTTAAATTGTAGATGGTTCAAATCATGATACAAATGCATTTTAACATGACTACATTTAACAGAAGACATTAAAAAAAAAAAAGCAGCAAAAACTAAATTTGATATTGGCATGGGAACATTCAACTTTCCTATCCATGTCATATCCCTCCTCCACAAGAATCTTTAAAGCTGCAAAACAAAGCACACAGCCATTCATAATAAAAAAGTTTGGATGCAGACATATACCTTGTATGCAGCTATGAGCTGGGAGCAATTTCTGTTTTTCCTAATACTTTTATTAGTGCCGGTTAATTTCCAGTGGCGCAGGAAAGCTGAGTCTGCATTCTTCTGCAGGTAGGTTATCAAGTCATTCTTTGGTAATTCATCAGTGCCAAGGTACTGCTCCACATGCTCTACTGACCAGCAACCCTACAACAGGAACCACCAAATGTTGGTTTTTCCTGATTGTAAAGTCTTAAAGATTTCACATGCATTACATACTGTCTTTTTTTAAGGATCATGCATTTACAAATATATTCATTCATATCTTTAAGTAATTGAAATCTGTTAGTTTTTTTAATGTAGCATCTCCAAAACTGCAATAAAAACTTTTGCTTTTGTTTAAACAGCCATAAAAACATACAAAGGCATAGAAGTCTTACCATTTTTCCACTTTCTTTCTCTTTATCAGAATCCTTCATTTCTCTGTACATGATTCTAGATATCAAAACAATGAGTTAATATTTCTTACAGCACATCCTCTAAATTCTGGTGTTATACATTGACTAGTTAAGATATCAATGACATTTAGACAACATGATGTAAAATCAGCTGCTCTTTGCTGCACAGAACATCTGGGATACCCTGATGCAGCAAAGTTCTTAAATGCATATTTAATTTTCATGATGTCAATATTTATCTTGCAAAGTACTTAATTTATGTTTCCTTAAGTAAGGTTTGATCAATCAAACAACCTTCCTTGTGCATATTTCCCAAACCAACTTTAGGTTCTTCACTACACATGCACCAACTCTGAAATTCTGAAGTCCTGGGGTAGTTTGCTGTGTATTGATTTAGGAGATATGCACATTTACAACTATTTCTCATGCTTTCTAACTAGATAACAGTTTTGTTACAGCAGACAATTTTTAACACAAGGCAACTCAGAAAACAGTTGCAACACATGAGCACTGCTGAAATCTGAAATACAAAGTTAAAACTACTGCAACCACCTTACTGCAGTTCCTGCTTTCATATAGGTTGGTTTTCTAGTATGACAGAAGTTACATTGGTGTAGTAAATGGAAAATAGACAGTCATACAGTCTTACAATTTCTGTCTGTTACTATAAAGCTAATAAGGTCAAATTAGGGTAGAGAGAATAGTTGAGGTTGGTAGGTACCTCTGGAGAAATAGTCCAATACCCCTGCTCAAATGTTATGTTTAAATGGAATTTCCTGTATTTCAATTTGAGCCTTTTTTTTTTTTTTTTTTTTTTTACAAGAGTTGTCTACGCTGTCTTCCCTACTTCCTCCCCTTAGGTATTCATACACATGGCAAGATCCCACAAGCCCTTTTTGCCTCCATGCTAGACAGTCCTAGGTATCTCAAGACTCTTTGCATGACAGATGCTCCAAAGCCCTTTCACCATCCTAGCAAGCCTTTGCTAGACTCACTCCAGTGTCCATGTCTCTCTCATACGGAGGAGCCCTGAATTGGATAGAGCACTCCAAATGTGCCTCAATAGTGCCAAGCAGTAGGGAAAGATCACCTCCCTCAACCTTCCTAATGCAGCCCAGGATGCCACCTTCTTGGCTGCCAGGGTCCATAGCTGGCTCACATTCAACTTTATGTCTGCTAGGACCCTCGGGGCCTTTTCCATCGACCTGCTTTCCAGCCAGCTGGCCCCAGCCTGTACTAGCACATGCAGGTATTTTTCCCCAGCTGCTAGACTTGGCATTTCCCTTTGTGGAACTTCATGAATTCCTTTCTCCAGATTTCTTCAGCCTGATGAGTCTCTCAGAATGGCAGCAAAACCACCTGATGTAGCAATGACTCCTCCCAGTTTTGTTTTGTCTGCAAGCTTACTGAGTGTCTGTTCTGTCCCATCATACAGTTCATTAATGGAGATATTAAACAGGACTGGACCCAGTATTGACCTTTGGGGTACACGAGCTGCCCTCCAGCCGGACTTCACACCAATGATCACAACCATATAATCCTGGCAGTTCAGGCAGTTTTCAGATACTATCTAGTCCATACTTTATTAGTTTGTCAAGGAGGAAGACAATGTTGAAAGCCTTGCTAAAGTCAAGGAAAATGACATTTGCTGCTTTTTCCTCATCCACTGAACTAGTCATCTTATCATAGAAGGCTAACAGATTGGTTGAGCATGATTTCCTCTTCACAGATCCATGCCACCTACTTCCAATCAGCTTCTTGTCCTTCACTGTTTGAAAATGGTTTCCAGGACTAATTCCATCACCTTTCAGTGATGAAAGAGAGGGTGTCCAGTCTGTAGTTCCCTAGACCTTCCTTGCCCTTCTGGGGGGATAAGAGTGACACCTGCTTTCCTCCAGTCCTCAGAAATGTCTCCCAACCACCATGACCTTTCAGAGATAATCAAGAGTGGCCAGCTCTTGTGGGAACATCCCACTGGGTCCCACGGACTTGTATGTTCTGTTTCTTTAAGTGTTCCCTAACCTTTTGCCCTTTACATCCCTCATCAGATTCAACTGCAGATGGGCTTCGTCTTACCTAATCCCATACCTTCACACTGGGACAGTGTCTCTATATTCCTCCTGGGTCACCTGACCCTTCTTCCACCTCTTGCATGCTTCCTTTTTATGTTTTGAGTTCTCTTAGGAGTGGCTCTGTCTGACTTTCCGCACATTGAGATGGATTGTTCTGTGACTGGAGGAAGTGATCCTTGAAAAATTAAATCATCTCTCCTGGGCCTCTCTTCTCTAGGACTATATCCCCATGGGATTCTACCAAGCAGATCCCTAAACAGACCAAATTCTGCTCTCTTGGTCAATTGCTTGACTTTTGAAATATTACAAATAAGTCATGGTTGAGTATTAAATATTATGATTTTTTTGTTTTGTAGTCACAGCACTAGCTTTAAAACCAGCAAGACATAAATGCAAAAAAAACCTGATTGTAAAATTAACATTGCTTCACACCCATTCCCTAATCAGTCACAATGCTCTTTACACAGAATAACAAACTTGTGAGCTTACGTGTATGTTGGCTCCCAAATACGTCTTAGTTTGTCAGATTTCACATTGCCATTACAGGAAAGCTGTAACAATTTCTGTACATAGTAAAAGATGGTAGATCGAAAGTTTGTTAGGGGCAGTTCTACTTCTCGAGTTGTTCCAAGACCTGAAACTTTCAAGGTAAGTGCTAAACGTGGCGAAGGCATGCACTCAACCTCTTCCAAGAGTTCTGAATGAGGTGTACCTGCATGTGAAAAATCATTTGAGAAGCCATTAATACAAATATATAGTGCAAGACAAGTTGGCTTAAACATCAATAAAATGGCTCAATACGGACATATGAAGGCTTCCTGCACACATGCCAAAGAGATGATGCTGAGATGTAACTATGAACTATATCTAAGGGCTATAACTGCAGCACTTCCTTATGTGAGTAAAGCTCACAGGAATTTCTGAAATCTCTATTGATCCCTACCTCTTGATAACATCCCCTTTAATCACAGCACATGCATTCTTCTTTTCATATACAAGTATCTTTCTGTTGTACTGACTCTTTCACCTCATAAAAATTAACGGTGGCTCATTTCCACATAAGTTAAACCTACATATTCCTTTCTGTTATAAACACTGACTACACCCACGTTGCTAAACAAGAATGAACTAAGTAGCAAGATCAGGTGCTATGCTGCTGGTGGTACAAACTGCTCAAGTACTCCATTAGCTTTCTCCTTGCCTCTGCTTTGGACTGTTTCAACAAGCCCTCTCCAGTCAAAGCTGTTCTGGGTGGCTCAACACACAGATTATTCCCCGCAGGTGAAACTAGACATACTAAGAAATTTATCACTAATCTGAATTAAATTCATGAGTATGCTTATTTTACACAGCACTTAATTTACTTTTCCCTCAATAATGCTTGGACCTGAAGAGATAGGTGAAACTGTCATTCAAACAGAGAAAGGCCACATGGCCACAAAAGCATGTTTCACTGGTTAATAGCAAGAGGATCCCCCATGGGCCCTTAAACAGTGAGTCTCCATCCTAAACCCAGATCAAGTATCACAGATGTCTTATGAGCATACCTGGTGGAGGGATTTCTAGGTCAGTTGTCTGTTGAACATTAGTACGACCAGGTCTTGGGTCAAAAGCAGGAACCAAAGCAGAAAACTGCCGTTTCAATACATAATCATCATCCCATGTTCTCCTACGGCCTCCTTTGGTTTCATACTCCTCTTCTTCCTAAAATGACCCAAAAAAGAAATTGTTTTTTAGATTCTGGTACGAAGAATCATTTGATCAAAAATTTACAACTTAGGAAATACAGCAGTCATGTACACTAAAATTAACACAAAAGATACCAAACCTGGCACATAACAGTATTAGCTCCATTTAACTAGTCAAGCAGAAATCCTGATAATTATCAAAATCACAGACATACAGAACTCAATGTAAATTGGCTAACCTTACAACGGGTGTATTTACAATTTCTGGAAAGACTGAAACTTTCCATGAAGAACCAGAATGTAGGGAACTACAGAGTATTGCAGGCTAGCAAACTTGCTGTAGATATTTTCTGTATTCCACAGACTTTGGAATATCAAAGATTTAAATAAATTAATGGTGTCAAAATAAACACATAAATTTTTCTGAAAACAAGAAGTACTTTTTTGGAAAGTGTATACCTATATTGATATACAAGGTTTACATGTTTTATCCAGAGATTAAATCAAATACCAAAATACTGGAACTATTATGGCAGGAAGAAATCTGATTTTCAACAAGCTTTAGTGAGCATTAATTGCTTATGACTTTTCTACAACAAGCTTTTTATCTGCTAAACTCCTCATTGAGAAAAATTACATTGTATGTCAGAGGGAACAGGACTGGATTGGAACCCAAGAAAGGATAATTTTCTTTTCCAGATCTGATTCTTGCTGTGCAATCTTCAGCAAAGACTAATTTAGCTATTTCTACTTTGCCCCATGAAGAACAATAGTAACTCCATTTAATAATTTCTGAAAAATTAATCAACAATCTACAAATAAAAGTTATTGTTTGCATTGTAGATCCACTTTACTAGTACTGGTTTGTCCATTCCATATTTGTGCAGAAGGTGAAATAATGAAATATTTAGTAATGTGCTTGATTTCTATTAAAAGCATAATCACAGTAGGTTAAAATGGTAAGTATTTTGGTTCAAATGCCTAAAAGTTTGTACATTCATTATAAGCGGAAGTTTCTACTATTCCATAAAATTTTACATTTATGTAATTAGTGAAGTCTTAATTTTTCCTCTTAGACCCTGCAATATCCATTTTGATCACTTCAGTGGTGGTAGAAGACCAAGCATTATTCATACTGCTAAAGAACAACAAAATGAAAAAATGGTAATACAGGCAAGACGCACATGGACTAACCAGCTGGGGTCTGTCTTGCCTTTTTTTTCAGAAGAGGTATTTCCTCTGGCATAAAATTATTACAGTTTGCTTCACACATCCCACAACTGTATCATTACAAAACTCAGCAGTCTACCCGCAAAATCAGACCATTTAATCAGCCAGTAAACTAGTGATCCATCATTTCCACTATCTGTCAACTTTTTCCCAGGCTGGCTTTAAGATGTTAATTCTGACCTATAAGGTCTCAGGGTGTGCTGGTTTTCAAAAAAACCCACTGGAATTCCATTTTGCTGGAATTGAAGGTGGTACAATCAAATCTGTACAGAAAGCAGACTGCCCTGTTAGGTGTCCTGTCTACTGAGGCCTTGCAATTTTATCACATCCATTTGAAGGCACAAAAACAACTTTCTTAATACTCAAAATATACGCAAGAATGGGGAAAAGGGACAATGAACTGCCTTTGAAAAGCAGTATTCAGTTTGCAGCCCCCAAAAAGTAGAATGTGATTTTAACTTTGGCATTTCATTTAGAGTTTTAATGGATCAGTACTCCAAACTAAGAGTCCAAAATCTAAATACATTTGTTTTAATGAATGGAAATATTATAGATAGTACCCCATATTGCAAAAAAAATCTGTGGATTTTTAATGCCTCTGTTAGTCAATTAAGATATCTATGCAAACTATACTGTACCATAACTTCCTCATATTCTTGATCTTCTTGGTTATCATCTTCATTTTCATCATCTTCTTCATCTGGTTCAGGTAGATCCTCATCATCATCTAACTCTGCCAACAGAGTACTAGCTCGGCAGCTATCAAGGAAATCTATAATACATATATATATTTACATACAGAACAAAAGCCAAGAATAAATTTCAAAGCAAAATTTTGGAAAATTAGAGAATAGGAGCATTGGGAAGAGTGAAAAAACAAGAGAAAACTAGAACATTGTTTATGGCATAATAAAATTAAAAGCTGTGATAAAAACATACACCTGACAATGAGTGCAGGGGTCTAGTCAACAGTTAACAAAAGAATCACTTAACATTTGTATAATTAAGAGTGATAAGCAAGTGATCAGTTTCTCATTTGCTTTTATCGCTTATTTTAAATTACAAAAGATGAAATAAAAAAAAAGGGTACATAAATGTGTATTTTGCCTGATTCTATGTCTAATTAATTTTAAAAACAAGTTAGCGATGTAATTTCCACTAAGAATGTGTGGCTTAGACCTCAAATTACAATGTAAAGGACATATAAGAGGACATTTATAAATATAAAAGGACATTTAAGAGCAACATTTTTAAAGATTCAACTGCTAATTAATTTCTGTAACAAGAAGCTGAAGGCAAGTGTAAAGTTCAATTTTATTCAGCAAGTACTAAGACTTAAAAACCAATCCCCCCAAACGAGAAAGGAAGTTCCCAACAATTCAAGGTGGACTGGGATGAATATTTGAACTTTTACATCTTTCTAGACACATATAAACCATCTGTATCAACCAAATACCCTTTGAATTGTTGCCAATGGCCCAACAGAAATTTTAAGATAATTCTATTTGCCCGGTTGTTTATGATATACTTTAAGCCTTGTCACCCGATCAAATGATACTTAACTGAAAGAATGGAGATGGCATATGCAAATATCTTAATTGACCACCTCCAAGCAGCTCAATTCAAATATCCATTGAAATTACCAGATATTTAAGCAATTTCAATACACAACAAAATAGAATACAATCTTAACCCAATCAAATTTTTAACAAATCAGGTATCTTTTAACCTCTCAGAATCCAATAAACTTTACATTAGGAAGTATTTTCCCATATCTAGCCCAGGTTTTTTCTTGATATCATTTCATCAACTTGATTCCTAGATATTATCAACCTAGTTAACTAAATCTTCTTTCACAGTACTCATATCCTCCAAATAACTTCTGTCCTAATGTCTGTTTCTAGCATATAGTGCCCACATAACTCTGGATTTTGTTTCTCAAATCATATAATTCCATTCTCCATGTCATTTTCATTTCTGTGTTCTTCCCAATTTTTTGCAGTTACTATTATGGTACTGAGATACTTGGAACCTCATATACTATACGAAGTGTATAACGTGCCTAATGGCAGACGCTTTTCAATCAGAGTAATACAAGGGACCTCAGACTGAGCATGCAGCATGTCTACAGAACACAATGAGAGTAACATTTTGGTTTTAATTAGCAGTTCATATGCAAACTACATTAGATACTAAACTTATTTGATTAAGGAAAAGATTAATTGCCTGAATAAACTATATTGTAAATAATAATAACATGGGATAGAAACTGATGGAAATAGAGATCTGAAAACATAAGGAAATACTACTCTGTTAACATTATTTTACTTACTGCCCTAGTAACATATGAACAGCTCAACTTTCAAATATGTTTCAGTAATTAAACTATATGAGAAAAACATAACAATGGAAGAAAAGGAAAAATCATTAATGGGAAGTCTGCTTACATTCATTTAAAAATGAAACTTACCATATAAAGAATATTCTGCCTCCTGACCTGTATCGCTCTCACTAGATGTTGATGTTAGGCTAGTAGTTAGAGTATTACTAAGCGACTGACCAACAGATAAAACTGTAGTTGCTGTAGCTACATTGCTGCTGCTAGTAACACTGGATGTAGACATGGTCACTGTTGATGTGGTACCAGTTGTAGTCAGATTAGGAAAACTTTGGGCACCCATAAGAGGAGAAGCTATAGATAAAGATATGGTAAGATAAAATAAATGATTTGATGACTTAGAGTACAATTTACATGCATGACTCCTGTGTTGAAAAATATACTGGGGTTGAAAAATTATCAGATGTGTTATTTTACAACAAAGAATAACAGTCTAAAGGGGAAGGGTTTCCCAGTGCAAAAGTGCACCCTAAAATGCAGATGCCCATTTCTGAGAGTATTCCCTTCCATACATTTAAAACAATTTTATTAAATAAATCCCCAAATCCCAATGTAAATCTGAAATTACTTCATTTCGTTTTCAACATATGAAAAGTATTTCTGATATATGTTACTCCAACACTCCATCTGTCTTTAAGCTTAAAATGTAATTTAAAGTCTAAACAACAAGATCATTAAAATTACACAGGGAAAACAGTTTAACTATACATAAATGAACTGAGAACAGAATATGGTAAGACAGATGCGAAACTCGTGATTTTTGTGCATTTTTCTTAATTTCTTAACGCAACTCTGACTCATTATCTTTCACATAACTATTAGCACATATACTCATGATGGACAACAAACCTGAGTTGGCAGTACTGCGAAATGTGACTTCATACCTTACTTATGTTGGATGATTTATATAAATAATTTTCAGAATAAGCAAGCAACAACTAAGAAGTTACCTTACTGCACATTAAAATAAAAGTAAATGCATTTTAGTTAACAACTGAAACAAGCCTGAATTTCACTGTAAACTCAGTTGAAAGAATTTCCAACAGTGTATATAACTAAGTTATACCTGTGTGTAACTACACATTTACATCCTGATCTTCAAAACATTTTCTTGAATGTTTATCTTCAAACAAGAGATTAATCCCATGTTTACACATGCAAATTTGAGGGGTCATCCAATACTTAAATTGAAACCTTATGGTTTCTGATGTATCTTTACTAAAATTTATAAAATGCAAGTTTTGTAGTTTTAAAGTAAACATTTTTGTTATTGCAGCTTATGTAAATTGAGGCACTGCTTTCTTAAAAAAATAAAATCTAAATTCTGAATTTCAGACTATTATTATAAAGGTTTGCAAAGGTTACTACCCTTGAAGGATACAATACAACAAAGATTTTTCCCCTAACTGCATTTGGTAGCTTTTTGAGAAAAATAAATGTTACTGTTTCTATTTTTGTTGTTCATCAGATACATTTTTTTTCTTCTTAGGAACATAAGTAACAGTTCGTAAATAAAAATATAATAATGCAAAGTATCAGGAAAGGTGACCCAAGCGGGTACAGTGCTTGAAATTATTTCTATGCATGGAGAGGGACAGAATGAAATTTATATTCAGGGTTATTAACAGACCTATGCTCAATCTCCATGAAAGCATGGAAATTTTCCAAACCAAACAGTTTTTCTTAAGCTGTTCAGTATTCATATCTTCCACTTTTAATTAATAACAGTAAATTCTTTGCTGTTATAATAAACAGAAAAAGCCATTAAGTGTCAGCATTTCATTTGCCCTGATTTCAAGAACAAATTGAAACTGGCCACCCTAGACATCACTTAACTCCTGACAAATACTTATGTTTTTAAAATGTAAGCACTATACCAAGTCCAGAAAGACATCACTAATCATGATTTCAGACTTGACTTTTTGGGTTGGGTTTTTTGAGTTTTGTTTCTAAACCTGGACAGGCCAAAGAAACATTAAAAAAAAAAAACCCAAGCCACAAGCTTTTTACAATGGTCTAATAGAATTTCAGTAAGATTGCTCTAATTTAGTTTCTCAGCTTTTTCAGGGCACAAGTTTCCATTTACAATTTCTATTTGTATAAAATGCATTAAACAAAATATATCCTACATGAGGGATAATTTTAAAACATGAACATATCTTAATATTAAATCCAATTTTTAATTTGCCACATTCTTATTTCCAATTTTAGCACTGTATGTATCAAATATTCACAAAATCTGTTAAACATGTTATTGAAGCATCTTACTATGCTTTGCAAAGATGATCCTTTCCCCCAGCACAAAACTACTGCAGAACCAAAAGGCACTATCTGCCTAAAAGGGTATCAATTACTAGAAACCTTCCCTTGAGTATCTTATTTACATTTTTAATGCAGGCTGAAAATATGCGTGCATGTCCCTAGTATCAGAATTATGAATGTAAGAATAAATTAAAAAAAAAATCTCCCCAACAAAAAAAGAAAACACTATTAGAAAAAATTTAGAAATGCTAGAAGCAAAGACCACAGTTTTAAACATGGAAGCACAGAAGTCATAGAAAAACATGAAAGCTTAACAAGAAGTGCTTCTTTCTGACTTGGGTAATTTTAGTTTTTCTAACCTGCATACCTCAGGAAATGCAGCTCTCCAGTTAAAATACTATCACCATCACTGAACAAAATACCTAACAAGGCTGGTTGAGTAACAACTCTGATAGGAACATGCTGAAAACTCAGAGGAGTGAATTCACAAGAAGCAGGTTTACAACTTACCTGCTAATATCTTGATTCTACATATAATCTGAGAACATGCAAATAAATATTAAAGCATGTACATAATGCTATTTAAATCATTGTTAACCACAAAATTCCTTATGCTTAATATGGCTGAACAGTTCCCCAAATCTAAGCCTTAATGACCACACCATCTTTAGAAAACATACACAGTATTAGAGTACGTTAAATTATTTGGCCTGATAGAATGCAAAAATTTTAGTAGATTCCAACATACTGCAGTGCACTTCTTTCTACTGTGTTCTTAGCTCCTAAACTCAGAGACTTCACAAAGTGACTTTCCTGAAGAAAATGGAAAAATTAACAGAAACAGGCAGATACAGGTGAGTATGCAAAATCTACACAGATCAGAAAGCAAGAATATCCCACATGAGCTACTGTTGCTACCCTTTCAGCCTCTTAATCTAAACCATACACTCTCTCTTCCTAAACATGTAATAGACATCAAATTCAAATTATTTTCTAAGTGATGGGTACCACAGTGTAATCTGAGAACACAGGGCAACGTAACACTTCCCAGCTGACAGGAACTCTGTGAGCTCTTCATGAGTTCTACAGGTACACACAAAGTCAAGGCTGCTCTAAATTCATTTCTCTCTCAGGCCAACAGAATCCAAACTTTTAAGTCTAATGAAAGTCAAAGAAACAAAACCAGCTTCAACTAAAAATAAACATAGCTTACTTACTTGCACTGCTCATGACATTTCTTCCCAAAGTATTAGTATTGTTATCACTGCTACTTCGACTTAAATTCATGTTGTTTGTGGCATTGGTACGTGCTATGTTTGCCACTCTTCGTACAAAGGACTCCAGGCTGGAAGTTTCTCGAGATGATAAGTTGGGAACGCTTGCACTGGAGCTCATTGGTGCCCCAGCAGCCAACAAAGAACTGACTGAGAGTCTGTTACTTGCTGAAGAGCTTAGAGGTCGTTGGGAAGCTGCTTCTTTATTAGTCAGTTCGGAGACTGAACTCACATCAGGAGAGCTTACGCTAACAATTCCCATGGATATAGCACTGGACTCCCCAGGAGTACGTATTGAGTTATCAGGACCTAACTTCCTCTCTGCATTTTCATTTCCCATGTCCGCTGTTAAGGTGCTGGTGCTTGCACTGGAAGATGACCCTACTTCAGCCTGAGGCACACTATCAGCGGAAGACAGAACAACAATTGGTTCATGGACGTCAGTGCCTGAAACTATATTTTGCTCCATTACACTTTCTGATCTCCGCTCCATTTTGGTCGAACCCAAGCTGATGTCGCTGCTACTGGCCACGCTACACACAGAACTGCTGCTTCCTTTTCTACTTGAGGAGCCTGCAGCAGCAGTCGTCTTGTCTGGACAGTTGTTTTTCACCAAGCTGCTCCATGACTGCGTTGTGCCTGAAACAGTGGATGAAACAGGTTTGGGTGATGCCGCTGAATCAGGGTCGTACCCTGGTGCAAGCTTGAGGTCAAACTTTCCTTCTGCGCCCATACGGTAAGAGTTAGAGCCACCAGCATCCCAGGTGACATCAATCCAGCCTGGAAAGGGACAGGAGTTTGTGAGATCCAGCAGAAAGCAGATAGGAGCGTGTCAGACAGTAGCTCCACAATGTGGGATCAGCTTCTCATAAGGGCTGCGTGTCTGAATTAACAAAATCGCTAGATAACTCAACGCCAATTAAAAAGGAAGTGGTTGAATCTAAAGAATTTGGTATTTTAAAGTGTTGTTAACATTGAGGTAGCAAGCATGATCAGCCCAGGGTCCCAGAATCCAGCCAAAAATAGTTTCCTTCAGGAAGGAACCTAACCTACTAGGATCTCCCAAAATTTTATTATTAAATTCTCTAATAACAGAAACATATATTAAAATGTATCATCTTAACTTTATTAATATCTGTCAAGAAATTACAATTCTGGCAAGGGCATTCTATGGTGTTTTTCTTTGTTAAATGTTTGTGGATAAGCAAATGTATGTGACAGAAGACATTTATGAAACTGATTACTTTTGTATTTCTTATTCTCGCCCTACAAAGTGAAAGAATTACTTTACTGATACTCAGGTTTTTAGTTCAATAATTTACACAAATATTTCTTATTCACAGGAAAAGTCTTACAGCAGTCAGGTAAGGACTACAAGTAAGATTTCAGGGTTGGCAAGAAGAATACATTTCACAGAAAGGAACTTTATACTGGGACCAAAACAACACTGAAAAGAGATGCTACTCTTCAATTCCTTTATTAAGTGATTATTTAGACTACCAGTATTTTTTTTAATAGTTATAGAATTGGTCTGCAATAATGAGGATAACATTCAAAATTTAGCTAACTAGGACAGAAAAAGGGGCAAAACAATTTATTTTTGCTTGACTGAGTATGACTGAGTATGTACCACAATCTCAATCACGTAAAAAAAAATTCTTTCTAATATTTCTTTTTGTGTGTTAACTGTAACAAAACTTATTGTCACTATTTTAATTGATACATGTTTTCTTTAAAATTAAAATCTCTAAAGCTCAGTCATCCAATGTAACCTCAGACAGAAATTCAAAATAAGATGTCAGGTTCAGGTATACACACCTATTTTTCTTTAGTAAAATAGACGAGAGCTAATTTGAAGTAAAATACTAATTCTAGGACTGTCAGGGGCACTTTTACCTTATAACTATCCAAAAGCCATCACTTCTAGACCAAAAAAGAAGATTACAGGCAATTTTCTGTTTAGAAATATCACTCTGGAGGAAGAGTATTATAAAGTTTTCCGATAGGACAAGAAGACATCTCATCCCCACAAGAGGATGTTCAGATCATGTTTTTCTTCTACGATTTTATTCCATCTTCATGAGCTATATTTGAGTAGATTCATGTTGCTAAACCTTTGAAGGGTAAAGTTGTGAAGCAATTCTGAATTTTTCTTTCTACAGTTTAGTTGCATTTCTTACCAAATACAAAAAAAAAAAAGTTCCATACTGTAGCTAAACAGTGTAATTTTTCCCCTTTATGAATAACTGAACAGGGTCTCGTAAAAGAATAACTAAATAACTGTCCTTGCTTTGTCTAGTTCCTTTTCCTTAACAAAGAGTTTGAATTCTGTACTTCTTAATATATATTATGTACTTGGAGTCTTACTGCTCCCCCATTACATATCTAAAACAACTCAAGATTTGTCTAAACTTGTGAATAATGACAAAAAGTCAGTACGATACTATTTTCAAAATTCTATTTGAAAGACAACTGTAGCAGGAATAAGAGCCTGCTGATACACATTTCACATTGGCATCAACATTTGCTAAATGAACCTCAATTACACCTGTTCTTAAATGGGTATGTTTTACTGGAACATAGGAACAAAAAAACTGATTTAGTAGAATACTACTCACCAATAATACCTAAAGTCTTCAAAGTGAGAATGTGGCTATGGATACTGTTGCATCTGATAAGAACAATATACAGATGACAGAAGAATTCCCTACAAGCTATACTGAATGACTTAAATAAGATTCAAAGTTTCAAAACATTTTAAGACATTGTACTTTGGACATTTCTCCATGTTTGAGAGCTGACAACTCAGAAACTAGAAGAAAATTTAGAATCTGACTAAGATGAGCCTAAGAGTGGCTGAAGATGCTTCAGAAACAAGGCAAGTCTTATATACCCCTAAATAGGGGGAGAAGACAGAAAAAATTGGAAAGCATGCTCAGCTGACAAGATCATCACCTCTTCTGGAGCCTCTTCAATATTTTAGCTTCCTAAGCACTGACTTCCCTGGTGCTGTAGGTTTTTATTTTGCTCCGTAAGTTAATTACTTTTCATGCTTTCAATTAAAATAGCAACTTGATCCCAATGAAGCTAGCAAGGGAGGAAAGGTACAGGATACAAAAAAAGTCAAGAAAAATATTGCAAATGCTAAGCTAGAAGAAATGAAGAAGGTAATTATAGATTTTGCAGGCCCGAAGGTTAATCAGTTTGCATGAATCACCTTCACATACTTTTTCTTCTTTGCCACAGATGCCCAAATAACAGTTAGGTACTTTAAATAAGCAAAGCTCTACAAAAGTTTCATTTCCATCAAGAATTTTTTTCATGCATTAAAGTGGTCCACCTGTGAAACTCCGTAACAGTTGTAGTACTTAAATTCCTTCTTCCCAAAATATTTAAAATTTCATCAAGACACTACAATGGCAATACTTTAATGCCCATTCCACATGATCTAATCATGCTACAGACATTTAAAAATTCAGGCAATTCATGCTCACCATTATGCAATTCTCCTGTAACAGTGCCTTCACCCTGTGGGCTTCCATCCTGATCTCTCCATTTCCAATCAATTCCTCTGATTACACGAGCTCCTGGAACCATGTATTTCAACACCTGAGAACGGACCAGACGTCGCTGCCTTCGCAAATTTGCTTCAGCTTCTTTAGCAGCTTTTCCTACAAGAAATGTAAATTGAAATTAAGAGACTTGGAAGTCTTTTGGACTCCATTTCTTCATTGAATAGAGAATAATTTTGTGTTTGTTTCCAAGCAAGTTCTACTGCAAAAGTTATCTTGCTTTTTCACACGGATTTTTATATTGTTTGTTCATTAGCATTTCAAGAGAACAAATAGGATGTACACATTCTTCTTCTTACCCAGCTGATCTTCACATACTCCATTCACAGTGCCATAAAGTTCAAATCCAGACAGGGAGAGGTAGTGTGTTTGCCCACTGGCATTCTTTCCCATCTGTTTTATTCTAACATGTCTCCAACCTTGTTTCTCATCTTTTGGAGGATCTAAAGGCCATGTTGCTGTAGACCTTTAAAGTTATTTCAAAGGGGGTGTGGGATCAAAAAGAAAAAACACAAACAAAAAAACAAAATCACGCAAAACCAAAAAACCTTAGTAACAAAGCAAACAAAACCATAATGGTGATCATGTACGGATAAAAAGCTGAAAACTGCCAAGAATACAAGATACATAAAATCTATTAACACTAGGGACAAACTCTGAATGAGCGCTAGTGTTACTATTTTCTCAAAAAAATATCAAGTCCAAAATTTATAATGATGGAAAAGCACAAATGCCATTATGTGAACCACACGGAGAGCTTATGAATCACTTATATTGCAGCCCATCCTTGATAGTCACCTAGCATTTCTTTATATAGTTAGTACACCTACAGTACACGTTATATTAGTCTACAGTCAAGTAGTACATTTTTACCTAAACTCAGTTTTATAAAAAGTGATCAAATACACTGACATACCCTGGTTCGTTGAGACTACAGTCATCAACATGAGTATACAAAGTAGTCCAGTTCTGACCATCCTTAGATACCTGGAAAACCCAATTTCTGAGAGCAGATCGTCCATAACCTCGAGCATGGCGTAATGTATAAGCTGATGGTATAACCCAAAGGCCAAGATCTATGGCAAACCAAGCATTCTTATCATCGTTAGTATGACAATTGAGAGCTGAACTGTCACGGCTTAGGATGTCTTCTAAACGGCCATAAGGCAGATTTCTTCCTTCTGAAGAAGTAACCACTACTAACCCATAGGCTGCTGGATTTACCCATTCATACGCGGTTCTGTATTAAAAAGAAAAATGTATTGTTCAATTATTGCTCACATTAAAAAAAGAGAGGTATCAGTTAACATTTGACATTTACTGTAAACTAAACAGCTAAGTTTATTACAAATCAAAATGATTAACATTATTTTAGATAATTAGATAACTTTAGAGATGTTCCAAACATCTCTTTACTACAGTGGTTTAAAAAGCAAAGCAAACCAACAACAAAAATACCCCAACAAAAGCAAACCAAACCACGGCAAACAAAAACAAAGATCCAAACTTCCCCACTTCCTAATTTCTTAGGTAAGCATATGAGCAACTTCTCAACACAAGTTCAGAGATTCAAATTGTTCTATTATTCGAATAAAGCAAAAAATGTAATTGTATTGATCAACAGTAAATGCAAAGATATCTCCCACTCCTAGAAAAATTACAACAGATTTCATTTCATTATGAATTCTCTACCCACCCCGGACATGGATCACAGTTTATTCCATCTGACTTCAAAATATTTAGCTTTGAAGAAACTCACTTTGCATTTGTCCCAATCCAGTAAATAATTCCATTTTCATCAAAATCATGTTGATGCCTGAACACAAATGTTTGGCCTTCACGCAGTTTTCGTACAAAAACAAATGAAGCCCTATCAAAGTCGTACCATTGCTTTGCTACCTACAGATAAATGAAAAGAAATCATATATTAGAGATGCAGAATGCAACCATTTCTTGTGAACTATCTGTGTGGTACGTTGCTCACCATTTTCAGGAGATACTGTTCTAGAGATTCAACAGTTGCCAACGGCTCCATCTTTAGCATCCTACCAGTTCGATCTATTAAAGATGTCTCCCCTGAGGCACGTTCCAAACGAAACCTCAAGCGCCTTGTCAATATCTGAAAGAGTAGCTAAACATTAATACAGGCTTTTCTGTTTAGGTTTTGTAATTTTAAGAAAAGCAATATATTTCCCTGCAACAGTTTTAGTCGTGTATCAAGTATTTTTGTTGCACAATTTAAGCAAACTATATTCTAATTTAATGCTTTAAAAAGTGATCCCCTAGTACTCCATTTTTTTCAATTAACCAAACAATTATTTAATTATTTAATATGACAGTCAATGTATAAGTCAGTTACACATTCAAGCAAGTATTTTCTCACTTTCTACATGTTTTATATCTTTTATTTCCAAATCCTGTAGACTGGCAACTACTATAATATCAAAACTGAAAATGTTTTTTTCAAAATACCCAATAACAACAGTGATTTTGCAACTTTCTACAACTATTTTTTCTAATAATTTACCATCAAAACAGAAATATTCAAACTTCTCTGACATCCTGCAAAATCCTGAAGTGTACTTTCAAACAGAAAAAAATTAAGACTCCACACAAACTGGACAAAACCAAGTAATACTTTTAGCCAAACTGCAGCTTTCCTTTTAAGTAGCTGCTGATCCTGCAGGTGCCTTGTATTACCAAATGAACACACAGTCCTAGAAGCGACCCTCTTCATGATTATAGCCCATCCCCTAGTCATCTCAAATAAACAGGTCTTACAATTGCCTTCAACAAAATGCTCATTCAAGCAGTAAGGACACTTACTAGGGGCATATTTACATATAAAGTGAACAATACTTGAAGAGAAAAGAAACAACAAATGCATTATCTCTTCAATCAAAATTTTCTTTCAATGCACAGTGTAAAGTGACAGTAGAGGAACATCCAAACATTTATGTTGTGTGTTACAGGAAACAGATGCGAAAAAGTTTATTGTCCTTTGCCTGGTTCTATCCACTTTTAAGTTTGTATGAAGCATATTCTTGTAATGTGTGTAACTTCTCCTATAATTCACATATAACATTCAGATGCGCATCAGTCAGTGTGACATATTGTTATCACGGTACATTTACCTGAAGATTATACGTAGATCCTGGTGTATCATATAAGTGGAGAGGTAGACGTTCAATAGATTCCAACACTGCTATCAATTTCCGAATTAATGCAACTGCTGGACGACTGTGAAAGAACAGTTACTATGTTACACACAACAAAGAGAAAAAAAATTCTACAGTATCTCAGAGAACAGTAACCAGCTGTAGCAAATATCTCTGCATGCTATTTCTACTGATATCATCTGTTCTAGGCATGTGATTACAACACAGTAAGAAAAATATTAAACTGTACAGTGATGAAGTTACCTTCATATCTGTCAACAGATGTACATTCAGTACATTAGTTGACTCTTACAGAAAATAGTGATTCAGTAAAATTTTCAGTATAGCAGAATCTGTCTTTTAAGACAAATTTTCTACTCCAAAGACAAACTGAAACAGAAAGAACAGTTCCTTGGTCTTTATTTTAAACAAATGCAAAGGGTTTTTTGGTTTGCTTTTAGTTTTACCTTTCATCGTCTTCATTTTCACTGAATGCTGTTTTGAAAACATTTATTCTCTCTACTAGTTGACTACAGTCTTGTTTCACATCTAAATCAACATTCTAAAAGAAAAAACAGAAAACAAAAAACACAAAACACGTTATTTCTACGACAAAGAAATATATTTATTCTTTACACTAGCCAAACCATCTGTCCAGCCTTGCTGAATTCCTTATTTAAAATCTGTACGTGAAAAGCTAAATGGTAGCTGCCATTAGAACTGACCAGTGTTGATTGAAAGATTTTTAATGGCTTATTTGAACTGAAGTCATCTATTGTGACTGCATATATTCAACAGGTAGACCACTACCTGGAACAGGTCTGCCTGGTTTTCAGCAAGATGGGAAAATGCCACATTTATAATAGATTTTTTATAAATTAAGGCACATGCCTACAATATTTTTTAGTAAGTTTTTCTTCAGAAAACTAAGGTCTATAAACTCACATTATTTAAAACTGTAAGCAACGATTGAACTAAGCCACTACTGCACATTTCATATGGAGAAATAGTATTCTCATCCTTCAACAGTACAATTAAGTTTTCCAGAGCAGTCTTCATTAAATCTCTCCAAGTATTTTCTCCTTCAATACACTGGAAGACAAAAAGACAATTATGATGACACAAGCTAACTCTTTTTCCATTTGCTTCATTTGAAAAATAATGGCCCAGTGAAGTACGTAACTAGGAATTACATGCATTAAGAACCGCCACATTTTAGACAGACATATTGCAACTTTCCATCATGACAGACTACTCTCAACATTATTATGTGCTTTCCACCAACATCACACAGTACCTGTCTGTTTGTATGAAGTTCCCATGAAGACTCTAACTGTGTTGCTATGTTCCTCAGTGTTACAACTACTCCTCGAGGCATGCTTTCAACAGCTTTAAAATGATCGTCATATAAATCTCTTGCCATAGTGCGTACCTACAAATTGATTTTGATAATCAGAAGTCATACCTTAGTGTAACTAGGCTATTACTATTCTCCAAGATACTAGAAACTTGGTCATCTTTAATAAAGAATTCCATGACAGACACAAACAAATAGGGAAGAACCAAAAGCTATCACAGATCATGAAATGCAAAGGTTGTGAAAGGATAAAAGTACAGTAGAAATAAATGGAAATATACAGATTCTTATTGAAACTGACAGAAGTGAAGGTTACCATCACATATTAAAAATTAGAGCACAAATTTAAGGGAAATGACAGGACTCTCAATCTGTAAATCTGTTTCTTTAGAACTGTATCACGGATCTGGTAATCTTTTTATAGAGATAAGATTAAGGGGGTTTTATACAGTTTCTGTATTCAGAATGGTCTATTCACATTTGTTAAGCAAATATACACAAGAAGTCCTTATATGACCTTATACCAAGAATTACTTTTTCTACAAAGTATGGATCACATGAGATACAGATTTGATAAAATAAACTCATTAAACAACATTTTGTTCACAAAAATAAATCCTCAAAAATGTTTCCTTCTCATTATCAACATATGTGCTACAATAACGCGTTTCACAAGCTTCAGAGCTACATAGTACAATCTTGGATATGAAAGAGCACTGCCTTCCTTTTATCATTCCACCTATCCTCATTCACACAATATTTCAATTTTCAATTTAGTGTCACATTTCCTCAGATATAAGGGTTCTTACACGCTGCAGATTTTTGTACACAACATATCAGCTGCACTGTTAGAAACTGCAAGAGAGGTCAAGACTGAAGATTAGCTTGAGCCCTTGGCATCAGCTGGCCACAGAACATACTGTTACTTTGTATTTTTATAAAAATCTTAATACTTGATTTCTTAGATACTCTTTTTTTCCCTTCCCCATTTGAGAAAAGAAAGAAGTTTAGAGGAGTCTAAAATGAGGGCTTTTACACACTTTGCTTCACTACCACAACTCTTACAATACAGACTGCTCACTTCCAGCCCCTATCTGTCACGATATCCAGTCTAAAATTAGTATCCAAATGCAGTGAACAGAAGTAATATATGCTGCTGATACAACTGTAGTACTGATCATAACATCTTTTCACATAAGAAAAGGAAGAAACCTATGGAATTGGATTTCTTTACATTTTTAAAAGAAAATTTGTCTTCCTCTAGAAGAGCACAGAGTTTACTCAGAATGTTGCATAAAAGCAGCTGCAGCGGTGCTTTGTTCTGAGTGGAGTTTTCCCCTTCAAGGTTAGCATATAATTCTGTCTAGGTTGAAATCAGACATTTTAATCCTCTAAGAGAAAATTACAACTCCATAAGCATGTTATAAAATAAAACAAACTCAGTTAAATTCTAAGTATAATATTCACAGATGCTCACCAACCTTTTGCTTTGTCTTCTCCAGTTTAGATTTCAGCTTTCTTCCTCTTTTGCCTGTCCAGCCAGTCACAAATTCTGACCCTGTAACGTATTTTTAGAAAAGTCACAATTTCTCACAGGTATGAAAAGCAACAAACAGAAAAACTCTCTCATATACACTTGCTCCTACCTGCACATAACACGTACCTACATACTTACCCAAAGAGGTTTCAGCTGTAAATGAATGTTTTGTTCCTCTGTTAGATTCAAACACAAAGCCTGGCAGATCTTCTTTCAGTATTGTAGCTTGCTGACCATCGGAATTGTGAATAGCAATTTCTCCTTCTTTCAAACAGGTGAGTGACCAGTTTCCTACAGTAAGTTTAGTTGGCCCTGGTGCCGACAAAATTGGCTGGCTTGTGGTAGATGGTTTTACTTGGCTTCGAGCTCTTTGTAACTTCTCAAGGAACTCACTCCTACTTTCTATTTAAAAAGAAACAAACATTATTTGTTTTCTTTCAACAATTGATTCCACAACCATCCCAAACAATTTTTTTTGTAAGAGCAAAACAACTGAGTACATTCAATGCAAAATTCAATTTGAAATTAAGGGTCTTAAAGCATTCTAAATGTCTTCCCAGTATATTTCTGTACTTCAACAGTAATTTACTTCATGATTGCATCAAAGTGGACAATGCAACTCTCTCTGAATGGTGCTATTGAAAAAATGTATTAATTCATCTATACAATTATAATAGGAAGATCAAAGAAATCCATGATAAACTTTTAGTCTTGTAAAAATAATTTCTCTCATTACGGCCAGCACAAACAATTCTCAAAAGTGAGTTTTTAGAAGTAGGAAATCAAATTAATCCTCCAACAGGAAAACAGCAATCAACTTCATAGCTTAAAGCAAGTGGAGAAAAAAATGTTGAACACATATACAAATCAGAAAAAAAAAATCCACAAAATTTTACAAGTCTGACAATCAACATATGCTACAAGCAAATTCGAGCTAATAGCTATTTGCTGATTCAGTGTCAAAGGCACCCAAAACATTTTAAGCTCTATTAAAACTTTTATTCATCTCTTTTGTAGAACTACATTCATCTCAGAGAAGGTAGTCACAATTATGCTACTTCGTACAGTGATATTATGTTAATTCAAGTTGTAATGCAGATGTTACTATTTCTTTTTTAGTAATTACAAAAATTTTGAAGACCTCTATATCTGAGAGAAACACAAAATAAATTACAAAAATATCTAATGGCACCACATGAAACTTAATTAAACACTAATATTTATATGGAGATATTTAATAGGTGACAGAGGATCATATCCTACTTTTAGGATATGTAATCTAACCTGAAATTATTCAAAACAACTATCTCAGTTTTAATTATATTTTGATACTGCAGTAATTAAAAAGCTGCACGCTAATCTGAAATTATTCCAGAAAATTATTCCAGAAAATCTGATGAGTTCATAATTTAAAAAATAAGCATTCCATATAAAATAAAAATACAATAACCTCATTGAAGATTACATCTCAACTTCAAAATTAACAAGTATCCTCATTTTTCAGCATATTGATTTGATAAATACTTTTGTAGTCCATGCACAAAAGATTGCTGTTTTCCTTTTGCTGCAATGATTTGTGCAATAGGTTTTTTTAATTTACCATTTTTATTGTTGTATGATACAAACATAATCCCTATGCAAAAAAAACATGCCCTCAAGGCATAACAATCTTTGTTACTTATAATTCAAAGTATCTAGAGAAGTTTCAAAAAATAATTTTGAAATTTCATACGCAAAATCAAAATTCTCCAGATTTCCATAATTACATTTTAACAAATTTATTATACAGAATGTTGCACTGAAACTGTAATGATAATACATGGTTGGGCATAATTTTGGGTTCCCTTAGAGAGAATTTTGAAACATACTTAAAGCTTCAGAATTACCATTAAATTTCAATTTTTGCATTGAATTTTTATTTTTTCTAAAAATTCAAACAAAGCAAGTATTAAGCTAATGTGGAGAGGGGTGAGTACAGACCTTCCAAAAGTGTTCATAGTATATATGTATTTCCCCCTCCCAGCCCAACTTTCATCATGCAATAAACACTAACAAATGCCATTACCCAACCCTCTATATTCTTGCCAGCCTTGAAGTTACAAAAAAGTATACGATGAGATTAATCAGTAATGATTTAGGACAGCAGAACATATAGTATAGTTCAGGACTTAAAGGTACTATTCTGAGTCAATATTGTACTGTAGTAATTTTAGCTAACAAATACTAGGTTAATTATCTCTTAAATAAAAGAGGCTGCTGCACACTCTTAGAGCTAATGCTTAAATTACACTGCAATGTCAGCACTCTGAGGAGATGTCTATCTGATAAAAGTTGTAAGAAGCCTCATTTAATCCTTGGGATTTTTTCAATCTATTTTAAAAGATGTGTAGAGACACATCATCTTAATTTCTCAATCTGACTTCTGTTTTAGTTTCTCTTCACTCCAAATTCATCTGAGCCATCCCCATTACAGCCACCTTGTACAGAAATAGTAAAGTATCCCCACGCCCACATCATTTGGAAGGAAGAAAGCAGAATTGCATCCAGGGGCTATGAGGATTTAAGAAAGTAACCACATGGATCATCTTAAAATTGTATTGTATGATAAACAAATATCTCAACACAGAAACTGTTTAATTTTTAAGTACTAGTCTCGTTCAAAAGAATGTCAGATACTATGTGGAAAACTTCCATGAAGGATAAAGGAGGTAGTGAGTGCTGGGAGTTTTTCAAAAATGCTCTCCTGGAAGCACAAAAACAGTTAATACCCTTTAAAGGTAAGGGAAGTAGGAAGTAGGTGGAGCAAAAGCCTCCCTTGGCTTGACTTC
Organism: Athene cunicularia; assembly: GCF_003259725.1. Classification (NCBI taxonomy): domain Eukaryota; kingdom Metazoa; phylum Chordata; class Aves; order Strigiformes; family Strigidae; genus Athene; species Athene cunicularia. The sequence goes on along the minus strand of NW_020799101.1, from coordinate 29,742,282 downwards.
GAGCTTCTGAGACTTCCCAAAAACAAAAGAGAAGTGTACCAGAGATGGAAAAGCAGACCAATACCCACTGAGAACAATAAGGGCATTGCCAGTGCTGAGATGCAGTTAGAAAAGCAAAAGCTCAGCTCAAACTGAAATTGGCCAGAGATGCCAAAAACTACAAGAAAGGGTTCTCCAGTTACTTAAGCAACAAGCAAGAAACAGAGGGACAAGACTGACCCATTATTAAACAGAAGAGGTGAATGAGTCACCAACAGCACTGAAAAGGCAGAGGTTCTCAGCTCTTTATTCACCTCTGTTTGCCAGCACTGTGGGCCCCCAGGTTTTGGGAACAAAAATCCAGGTTGATGCAGACACAGTCCCACTGTCAGTGTAGGAATTGGCATGTGAAATATTACAGGAGCTTGACGCCTACAAATTGATGGGTCCTGACAATATCCACCCAAAGGTGTTAAAAGAGCTGGCTGATGTCATTGAGAGGCTGTTCTCCATAATCTTGCAGAAGGCATGGAGATGGTGATGACCGAGAATGCTGGAAGAAGGCTAATGTCACTCTCATCTACAAGAAGCCCTTAAAGGTGGATCCAGGAAATTATAGGCCCATCAGTCTTACTTCAATCCCTGGGAAAGTTACGGAACAAATCCTCCTGGGGACTGTCACAAGTCACAATGAAGCACAACTGGGAAAAACCAGCACAGATTCACCAAGGGCAAATCGTGCTTCACAAACCTGATTGCCCTCTACGACAAAGTAACCTGCTCAGGTGACGTGGGGTGAGCAGTGGACATCATCTACCTGGATTTCTACAAGGCTTCTGTTATAGTTCCCCACAGCCTTCTCCTAGAGAAACTGATACGTTATGGTCTAGACAAGTGGTCTGTGCAAGGGGTGGGGAACTGGCTGACAGGCCCACCCAGAGGGTGGTGGGAAATAGCTCCTTTTCAAACCAGCAGCCTGTCACAAGTGGGGACCCCAGGGATTGATATTGGGACCAGTGCTGGTTTATATCTTCATAAGTCATTTGGATGATGGGGTCAAGAGCACCCTGATCAACTTTGCCAGTGACAGCAAACTGAGCGGGGAAGTGAACCCTTCCAGAAGGGAGGGCCACCTTGCAGGAAGACCTGGATAGGCTGGAAGAGTGGGCTAACAAGAATCTTATGAGGTGCAACAAGCACAGTGTAAGGTCTTGCACTGGGAAAACATAATCCAGGAGTGCAGCACAGGCTGGTATCCACCTGTCTGGAGAGCAACTCTGTGGAACCTGGGGGTCCTGGTGCACAACAAGCTCAATATGAGTGAACAGTGTGCTGCTGCAGCAGAGAAAGCTGACAGGGTGCTGGATTACACCAACATCAACCAGCAGAGATAAAAAAGTTATCACCCTACTCTACTCACCACTTGTCAGGCCACACCTGGAATACCGTGCTCAGTTTTGGTCCCCACTATACAAAAAAGATGTGGACAGGCTGGAGAGGGTCACAGAGATGGTCAAGGGACTGGGAAGCCTGTCGTATGAGGAAAGGCTGAGAGAACTGGGTTTGTTCAGTCTTGAGAAGAGAAGGCTTAGAGGAGACCTCATCACCATGTTCCAGTATTTGAAGGCTGGCTACAAAGAAGATGGAGACTCCCTTTTTACAAGGAGTCACATGGGAAAGACAAGGGGTATTGGGTACAAGTTACTCCTGCGGAGGTTCCGATTGGATGCAAGACGAAGCTTTTCCACAGTGAGAACAATCAGCAACTGGAATAATCTCCCCAGGGAAGTGGTGGATCCCCCAGTGCTGCATACTTTAAAGATTGGGCTGGACAGGGTGCTGGGCCATCTTGTCTAGACCACACTTTTGCCAAGAAAGGTTTGACCAGATGATCCTTGAGGTTCCTTCCAAACAGGTATTCTATCATTTTATCATTCTATGATTATCAGATAGTGAAAGTAAAATAAAAGTTTGTTTCGTACATGATCTATTTTTATTTTTTAAAGAGTTGTCTAACAAAAAAAATCAGAGAGCAACGAGATATTTTTACTGAAAAAATGCATTTTCCAACTCAGTGCCAAAAGCTGCAATAAAAACTGTGTTCAAAGAGGAAAACGTATGCTATTTCTATTCCCAGCAAAGGGTGAACAGGAAGAATTGTATACTACAAATAAAATTATTAAAGCCAGGAAGCAAAATGC
>NW_020799101.1:29711601-29740052 GCF_003259725.1 Athene cunicularia | reverse complement strand
GTGTAAGGTCTTGCACTGGGAAAACATAATCCAGGAGTGCAGCACAGGCTGGTATCCACCTGTCTGGAGAGCAACTCTGTGGAACCTGGGGGTCCTGGTGCACAACAAGCTCAATATGAGTGAACAGTGTGCTGCTGCAGCAGAGAAAGCTGACAGGGTGCTGGATTACACCAACATCAACCAGCAGAGATAAAAAAGTTATCACCCTACTCTACTCACCACTTGTCAGGCCACACCTGGAATACCGTGCTCAGTTTGTATAGCTCACTATACAAAAAAAGATGTGGACAGGCTGGAGAGGGTCACAGAGATGGTCAAGGGACTGGGAAGCCTGTCGTATGAGGAAAGGCTGAGAGAACTGGGTTTGTTCAGTCTTGAGAAGAGAAGGCTTAGAGGAGACCTCATCACCATGTTCCAGTATTTGAAGGCTGGCTACAAAGAAGATGGAGACTCCCTTTTTACAAGGAGTCACATGGGAAAGTTGAGAGGTAACGGGTGCAAGTTACTCCTGGGGAGATTCTGACTGGACAAAAGAGGAAAACTTTTCACGGTGAGAAAAGTCACTGGAATAATCTCTCCAGGGAAGTGGTGGATTCCCCAACACTGGACACTTAAGATTCAGCTGGACAGGGTGCTGGACCATCTTGTCTAGACTGTGCTTTTGCCAAGAAAGTTTGGACCAGCTGATCCTTGAGGTCCCTTCCAACCTGGTATTCTACGATTCCATGATACATTTTCTGACCAAAAAAAAAAAAACCAAACCTAAAAACCTCTAGACATGGTTTCAACCTGTGTTATAATCTAGAAACACACTGTATCACATCTTGTCTTCATGCCCCCAAATCTACAGACAAAGTCTTTAGCACTCAATTTCTATCCTGAATCATAATATGTTCTGTTATTTCACTCAATGGCTTGTGAAAACACAGTAGTATTGCAAAGCATTTTATGTCTGCAGGTTCATAAATGCATGAACTTTATTGCAAAAAAGATGAAATAATAAAGGAGGGTTGTTTCTGCATCCAGAACAAGTTGTGTACTCTGTACATAAAATTAAAACCACCTGTGCATTGCCAGTGCATAAGGTCTGTTCCCTTATCCTCTCTCCGACAAACAATTAAGACACTGTAATTCGTTTCCCAATCCTGATGAGAAACTTTCCATTACTTTGTCTTCAAACACATGCAATTTCATTCTGCTAGCTAGAAGCAAACAACAAATCACCATTTCAACCTGCTTTTCCTGGGACGGCCACTACAAAGTGCTTTTAATGACTGGGGTGAAAAAATTAAGTATGCATGGAGAAGAATCAAAACAAAACAAAGTTAATACACTTTTACTGGCAAGATGTTTACTTAACACAGTTCACCAAGGAAGTCAAGTTATGGTCACATGCTATCTGATAAAAAGCATCACAATTAACTGACCACCTTCCACCTGTTTACATCCTTTACTATTTAGTAAGCCAATTCCTGAAAAACAAAACAGCTCCAATCAAATTATATAAACAAATATAACAGTCTCAAAACTTAACCCGGACTTGAATTGTAAAGAAACTACCTGAACTATCAGATCCTCCTTCAGGGCTGCCACTGGAATACATTGTGGCCAGTTTTCCATCCAAGATAAATCTGAACCATCCATTACTACCATTAGATAGCTCCAGGGCTGCAGCATCACTCCAGATATAGAGGCAGTCCCTTCCCCTAATGATTGACCAGTCTCTCCAGTGATATGGTTTACCCTGTTGCAGTTCTTTAGCATCCTCCTGTGGTTCATCCTCCTGTAATAAAATCGTATTGAACAAACAAAAAAAAACACACAAAAAAAAACCCTACCACCAAACAACCAACAACAAAAAACCCCAAACCCCCAACCCATTAAAACCCCCAAAACTAATAGAAAACCAACACACAAGACATTTTTAAAAAGGCTGGAAGAGAAAAAGAATTACTCAAACCAAAGTATAGGAACTATACCCCTGTCTGTAAAATGTATCTTTAAAAATATTCTTTAATAGCATAAGATACTTCTAAGAAGAATTTTCCTTTCAGATACAGATTTATCTACCAAAAATAGTAACAGCAGCCTACTGACTGGGACATCCACCTCTGTTCAAAACTTGTATTGTGAGAAAAGAATCACAAAATGGTTGAGGTTGAAAGGGACCTCTGGAAACCATCTAGTCGAAACCTCCACTCAGGCAGGGCCACCTAGAGCCAGTTGCCCAGGACCATGTCCAGACAGCTTTTTAATACCTAAACACTAAAAAAAACCCAAACCCACAATCCACCAAAAAAACAAGCTCAAAAAAAACCCAAACCACCCAAAACGCACAGTAAAAAAGCTTAACTATACACTTCAGGCTTAGCTATAAATCTTAACTGAATGGATAACATAAGTGGTCTGTTATCCATTTGGTTCATCTGAGTAGTCAGTAATGACTGTTGAAAATTGGTAAATTACTTCAATATGCACTTAAGGTTTTCATTATGTAGAAAATTATTTTCTTTTTTATATTTTTAGTGTATTTCATAATGATGTTTAAAAAATCTGCAATCATCTGATGTATATACATTGGAAGAGATGCACTTTGTTCAGAAAGGATTCATTTCGTTTAGCAGTCATTTTCAAACACTACACAACAACTAGTGTCAATCAACTTGACCACAAGTAAGTATGACTAGGGAATCTCAGCAGATAATAATGTGCTAACAGAAAATGAACTTACAGAAAACAACAACAAAAACAATTAAAACAAATGGTATAGAACAGGCATTAATAAACTACCTTGCACTGGACATTTTCATAACAGTGAAAATTGTATAAAAGTGCTGGCTCTACAGAACAAATAGAAGTTATCAAATCTGTACTTACCTTCTCAGGTTTAGACTCCTCTTCATTTTCATCATCAGATGATGGCCCCGCCAAAGTTGACACTTTACTAATTACACCAAGTCTAGCCAGTTGGTCTAGAAAAAGATCACCACCTTTATCCACCAAATCCCTTATGATTTGCAAGGCTAGCAAATGGCCATCATCATCATCCTGTAATACATTGAGATGGAAAGGCAATAATAAAGAAGATCTCTTTACTTTAAAATATCTTTACATGCTGAAGTTCACAAACAGGGTCACAGATGGATGCTATAAACACTTCACAGTTAATTATTAACAAGTATGTGGAACCAATGAGCATAACCCCCTTTTCTGCACTGGTTTCATGAAACAACAACATTTTCTTTCTTCCTACCTCTTGATCAAGAACAGTAGCTGTTATCTCAACCAGTATTGTAGGCAGATTGTGGCCAGCATCAGAGTCACAAACCTCTTTCAGCAGCGCCTCAGAACAAAAATGTATCATTTTTCTAATGAGGGCAAGACTTGCTTTCCTTTAAAAGAGATCACAGGGGAAAAAAAAATATTCTTACAAAGGTAGCGCAAGCAGTAAACAATGCAGCAGAAAGTTGAAGAGAAAAATGCTTTTTTCACTATATTTAAGCGTGCTTTAAAAACAGAAATTTTAAATGAGTTTCAGTTCTCATTATTGGAGCAAAAATTGGTTATTGTTAATAAATCCTAGATTATTTCCAAGAATAATTCATTTACTGATCTTTTTTGGTTCTACAACATAAGTCTAACATTCTTCTCCCCTCACCCTTTCTCTAGGTAAACCTATTCTACATTCTGTCTTTATGGACTCTTAGTAATGGCAATTACTTCTGGACACTTCATCTTCTTCCCAGGTATCCAGCCCTCAATTTCTGTCACATACGCCCCATGTTTCGGCAAAATCCCTAGAGTTTTAAAGTCTAAAATTAGTATTAGCTCATGCAGCTTTCTACATTAAGAACTACAATTAATTTGAAAGCCATTCAATCCTGTATCATTAAACCTGAATATTTTTTACTAAATTTTAAAAACATAATTTACCTGATTCATAAAGAAAACTTTAAAATACGGAGAGCCAACTACTGCCTTCCAACAATCTGCAACAACAGTTAAATCATGCAGATTGTTAACATGGTTTCTTATTTCCTTCATTTTAAAATGACCTAGTTTAAGCTTCCCGTCATGAGCTCATGTAGAGTCTCTCTCCACTAGAGTCCCTTTTTATCTTGCATTTTCACCCCTCAAAGTGCCCATGAGCACTGGGACCACAAATGAGAGATCAAGCAAGTGCTATATTTGTAGTGTAAAAGGCTCAGCGGTCACATGCAATTTAACGCAACCATTATGCCACCCACAGTACTCCTTTTTAAGTATTAGATTACATTCTTTTAATTCTCTCAGTAAGAGGCATCTTCTCCAGACAGCTGTAATCCAATACACAGTATATATGTCTATGAAAGGTACTATATGAACATAGTATTCTTTCATCATGCTACTATAGTCAAGAGTATACTTCACTTTCCCACTTCTGATTCACTAATGTTTTTTTCCAAAGACATCACTTCCCCAGAAAGGAAAAAATGCTAGCTAAAATCCTAAGTAAAAATCACACTTGCAACACTTCAAACTTCTATTCACACAAATATGTTGAATGTCACTTGCATTACTTAAACTTTTAGATGTCATAATTTTTAATTAAAAAAAAAAAAAATCCACCTTTGCTGTTTTAACAGAGTGAATTCAGAAATTCAAAATACGCAGGAAAATTGTCTATCATGATAATATTACCTTATTGAAGGCAACATAGTTTGTTGAAATGTTTGTGCAAACACAGGCAATAATCTTTTCAAGTATATGGGTGCCATTTCTGGATCTCCTTTGGGTTCATTACATTCTTCCTCATCCTTGTTTGCATCTTTCTTTTTCTTCTCATCTCCTTTGTTAACAGGACACATCCAGTCCCCTGGAAAATATTTTTTCCAAAAAAATGTTCAGTGGCGCAAGAAAACCAAAAACCACTTCAAATATGTCTAAGAGTTTTCTTTACTAACATTTAAGTACCTGAATAGGAATATGCATTCCTAAAAATATAAAATTTGCATGTGCATGACTTCTTGAAGAAAACTGATAACAAGTACCACCAAAGACTGCTCACAGGAGAAGCTCAAAGTCCTTAAAGCAAACTAAATATGAACATATAACCACCTGTGGCTCCAGCCCTACAAAAGTCTCACAAACAGGTAAAATGCAGTTCCCATGTAGAAAGAATGGATGACAGAGAAGCTACCAAGGCTGACACCCTCTGAACCCACAGCAAAAACCCAGTCCAGCACCATAACACAGCTGACGAGCAGGACCACTAGCACTTCTTGGGCCCAGTCAGCAGTTTCCTTGGTAATCCTTGTCCCTTAAGAGCATCTAAAATATCAAGGCTTTTATATGTACTTTGCAGATTAAGGAAGGTTGGTGACAAACTTTTTTAAAAACTTAATAGAATAAAATTCTAATAATTGAATTACTTAACATATAGAAGCATTTCTACTAGCAAGTAGAAATTAAACAAATTAAAAACTGTCCTCACCTGGAGACTGAAGAATAGCTACTACTTCACTGTGCCCCCTTTCGCGAGCTTTGTCTAAAGGAGTTTTCCCATCTTCATCTCTCAAATCAGGGTTTGCACCATGTCGTAAGAGAGTCTGAGAACAAATTTTTTAAAATATGGAAAAAACATTAAGATTCCTTCTTCCAAAGTAGTAAACTTTTTTACATACATTCTTCTTCCACTTTTCTCATGCTTGAAGTAAGAACATTACATTCTTTTTGTATCTGTAGAGCTAATATAAAACTATTTTTATGTATATTACTGCCCTATCTTAATGAAAAATTTGTTTTGATAAACACTATAAAGAACATGTAAACATTTGACAGTGCATATGTTAAAACATAGTTCATTTAAGACATTTTGTATAGAACAAGGCAAAAAGTCAGTATATAAGGCTGACTGTCAGTTTAAATCATACCTTTGCTACCTGAGGTCTTCCAAAACATGCTGCATAATGTAATGAGGATGACCTCTGACCTCTGTTAACATCAGCACCCCTTTCACAGAGAAATTCTACCTGTTAAGCAAGAAAAAGTAAACCAGTTTTTTTCATCTTTCTTTACATAAATAACCTAAGTTTTTAAGATTCTATAAAACTGATTTACCATTTCCTGAGTTCCAAAAGCTGAGGCCCAGTTTAAAAGAGTTTGTCCTACATCATCCATAAAGTTTACTTCAAAAGCTGAAAGATACAATTAAATTTTTAAAAATTAAGCATCCTCAACAATCCTAGGGAAGCACTTCTGCCCTTTATTGCAATAAAGTAGCACAGGAATTGTTGCTAACAAGATATGTTGTGTATTTAACAAAATAAATTAATTTATCTATACAGATTTTCAAGGTACTACCTAAGCATTTGTTGTGACACCATACATTATAAAAATAAAGAGATACTTTAGCTGTCTCATTTTCTTTTCCAGAGTATTTTTGCTTACCTCCTGTGTCAATAGCATCTATTAGTGCATCAGTATCCTTACTGCGGATGCAATCTATCAGCTGCCGATGAGAACGTTCCCCAGAACTATCCAGTCTTCGCAACCCTGGGATTCTGCCTGTAGATCCAGCACTGGATTTTGGCAGGGCTTTTCTCCCTTCGAACAGTAGCACCAAAAGAAGATCTACTAACCGCATGGTATCCAGTACACATCTCTCATCACCCTGCAACGCACTTTCTATAGAATCTGGGAGTTCAGATCTTAGGAGATCCTGGAAATAATTAAAAGTCTGAACAATAAAAAATATACAGGGCTTTAGAAAATACTATCAGAATTGGGTTTCATTTCCATATGAAATGTTTCCTTTTGTCCCCTCTTTATAAATAACCTATGTGCATGTGTGTATACATCTATATATACACAAATAAAATCTAGAAATCTGTATATCTATATACAAAATAGCAATACGGATCTTGCTTAGATTAAAGTACATAAGTAAAATCCTAGGAGAACAATCCTATGAGAACAAAAAGCTATAGCATAAAAGGATTTCTTACATGTGTTACTACTGGAGAGCCTCTACACAGGGTTGACAACAGGCTTACAATAGTTGACACCTGATTACTTAATTTAGAGTCTGCGGCTGTAGATGGTGCTCCAGTGCTACTCCGTCCAGGTTTGCAAGCTGAAGATGGTCCTGATGCTGTCCCACCAGCAGCTGCCATGCGAGATAACAACTCCTCAGTTAATCCATGCTTAGCTAATGGGGCTGGGTCAACTCCACGCCGTGTGAATCTGTCAGCTAATGAAGCAAAGCATCTCAGAGCTCCATCTGAAACCTAAGAAAGAAGTGCAAGAGAAACAATGTAAAACGTGTCACTTAGGACAAGCAAATGCTAAGGGGATATTCACAAGAATACAGGACACAGAAGCTGATTTCCCCAGATTCTCTTCAGAGTAAATGAACAGAGACAGGCTTTTTAAACCAGAAACTCAGAGTTGGAACCCAACAGTGCTCTGAACGGCTCACTGAAGGACTGTACTGTTGTGGGGTTTTTTTCCCCCCTTTCTCTCTGTTGATGATATATAGAAATCAAGGAAACAATTTTTGTCTAAAGTTCAGCATTGTGAGCATCTACTTAGCTATATGAGCAAAACCCCAAATCAATCCAGAAAAACATGTTTAATAATAAAATTGCCAAGTTAATAGATGTTGGAAGCACATTTTACAAGTTTTTAGTTATAGATGTTCTTCCAGGAAACACTATTTATAATCCCCTCTAGCTATTGTCCATTCCAACAATACAGTTTGAAATAAATAAAAACAACCCATGTCTTGGTATTGAAATATGGAGTGCTTAACCTTCTGGTTGTTCTGATGTTACAAACTGTTAAAGAGGCCTTCTAATAACAGAACTCAAAAACTTAAAAAAAACATAACACCAAGAAAATGCACTATGAGGTTTTATTTCTTAACTTTCACACATTTACTGAACTTCAACTTTATTCCTCAAAGAACAATGAAGACAAATTTCTTTGCAGCTTTATCTTCTCTGTTAATATAATACAAATATTAATTATAAATGTCAAACTATAACATATTATGCTAGTATTACAATTAATTTGGAGCTTTCTATTAAAAGGAATGCTATCAGACAAGTCATCAGCTGAGGCCCCAACTCAGAACTCCAAAAATATTAAACTGACAGTGAAGTCTGATAGTTAAAGTTGTATTTAAAGGTTTACATACTTCTTTCTCTTAAGGAAACAAAATTTTTCAATTGCACCAAGCCTAAAAATAGGACCAACTGGGAAAAGCAGATTTTACCTTTAGATAATCCAGACTGCCCACTGAACACCTGACCCAGGGATATGCAAATATTTTTGTGATAATAAAATACAAACTTCAACATTTAGGTTTGTCGCTACAGGGAAAAAACAAAACAAAAACAAAACAAAAAAACTCACCAAACAGTGACACTATGGAGACAAGGCTTACTGATGATCCTCTTAACAATCTGGCAAAAATCACAGCTAGCCTACTACCAAGGAAAGGATCCCACTCCTTTTCATTTTGGTGTTGGAAAAAAAAGGGTGGCTTTGCCTTTAATATCTCTCTCATCTATACACTACAAGTGTCTCCATCTGTCAGATCAGGAGGTTTGCATAGGCATATCAAGATGAACTGCTTCAGGCACATTCACCTTCGTAGGTGTGCAGTAGCAAGCCAGACAGGTGTCAAGAAATAGTAAAAACAAAAAACCCACAAAACAAAAAAACAGTGATACCTACTCTTAACCAAACTCTAAATTACAACAGTTCTTACTCCCTAAAACGTCATCAACTTCTAGTGCAGCCCATAATTATCAGCTATCACATACCAAGGGCTTAAAGACAGTTACTCATTAACACACGGAACAAGATTAGACTATCCGCCAGACTTACTGAAGTTTAAATCTTAAATCTCCATAAAGTTTTTGAGGAATTGAAAAACAAAGTTTCTCCTAAATAAATTCAAATCATGCTAAACTTCCAGCATGGTGCTTACATGCCAAGCATTCTGATTTATCAATACTCTTTTGCAAGGCATTTTGTTCTTTAACTTGTAATGGTCACTTTTCATGTCCTCTTGCATTTTGCTCCAGTTCTTTGATAGCACAATGGATAAAAAAATCTGCCAATTTTACATAATCTGTATATACTTTATGGATTTTTACCAGAACAGCTCTGTCAAACACACAAGCAAGGTTCAGCTTATTTAACACACTGCATTAGTGGCATCAGTTGACAAAGCAAAAGAATACTGTGGAAGGTATTTACATTTCTTCTCACAAATTGCAAGTCTAGTAGACAGGTTAAAAAAAGCGCAATTTATAGATAAGCTCTTCTTGGGCTCACATTCATCTGGTCTGAACTCTTTCCTGAAGTAATGTTACTGTCAGCCTACACAAAAAGTGATCAAATCTAACCATGTAAAAGGAAGATGGGGCGGAACAACAAAATTTTACAAAGGAAGTCACTGGGCAAATCTGTGATACACATCAACATTCATTGTAAATCCTGAAGCTTATTCACACAATACACTTTTCTCAAGAATACCAGTACAGATTTATTATCATCATCTGGGTTACTCCAATCTTAAGCACACCTACCCTAAAGTTTAACTGCTAAAAGATTAAGTTAATTTGAACTCTCATTCAGATCTCCAACAGCCACAGCAATTGTGGTTTTTTTTTCAAACATATCATAAATTGGAAAACAGTTATAATACTACAGATTTACAGTCTAAATTTCAGGATTAGTTTGCCCGAGATGATCAGTGCATTAATAAAGTTATATAATGTCTAAAAAACATGGTAGCTTGTTCCAAAACAGGTAGTGTGACAGTCCCCTGCCAAGTGAGTCTTTCAAAAATATCTGAAAACATATTAAAAAAGTTAGCTCCCAGGCAAAAAGATGCAGTCTCCCAAATATAATGTGCTTAATAAACTAGACTGGGATGTGAGGGACATGTAGAGAAAGGAATGAGGATAGACATGGGGGTGGGTGAAATGGGGACTGTGAATGGTATGGACAAGAAGCATGAGCAGTGTACAGCAAGAATTTGGCTAGTTATTGCAAAACATTGGTATGTCATACACAAAAGGATTCTACTAATGGGAAGCTAATTCCTCTAAGATTCATTTTCTAGATTTTACAAGGACTGCTTCATCTCAAGTTAATAAAACTGCAATAAAGTAGTGGCTGCACCTATAGTAGTATCATTTAAACTGGCTTCCAATGTAATATTTTAGCACTGATTGTAGATGTTTTTATTGCTTCTCTTAGTTTGGCAAAAGAAAAACAAACCAAATTGATTTTTGTTTCTTATTTATACTCAATTTAATAGTGACTGAGGTACAGACATAGAACAATAATTACTTCAGAAAGTATTTCAAAATGCACTGAAAAAAGTTACAGGATATTTTTCAATCAAGTTCTCAGAGGTTAAATAAGATTGTATTCACACAACAGTGCTGAAGCCAAACACTAAGGAGTATAAAAATGCTCTTGTCACCACAAGCGTAAAAAAAAAATATCCAAATATAACAACTACGATGTAAACATAGTTGTGGAGGCTATGCAAAAATATCTAGCCATTAATTTATTAAAAATTATGGAAGTTAAATTTATAGCATATTCAGCCAACTATTACATTACCTGATGGTCTTCATGTTTTAATAAACTAGACAATGATTCCACACAGATCTCTAATGAAGAATCCTGAGGCTCCATTTTGCCACAGAGTCTGGATACCACAGCCATAGCTGAATGCAAAGTATCTTTATGAACAAGGTGTCCACTGTCACGAATAAACGTCAGAACACAATTCAACCCTCCAGCTTCAAACACAGCTCCTGACTCACGGGTACAGATTAATTCTAACACCTGTGACAAAATTAAATTTAATTAGAATGGAGGACACATAAAGAGTCAGTTATTTGTTTATATCTGAACAACTGGTTAAGAAAATGAAACAACAGGAAAAAACCCAACCCAAACCTCTCTTTCCTCAACACCCAGAAAAGGCTAACGCCTTCAGTACTCTAATAGTTAGAGTTTTCTTCAAAAATAGAGGAGCGAGTACAAGAACATCCCCCAATAGCATGGTCTTAACAGGTGTTCATGAAAGACAGTTATACAATAGTATCTTTTCCTGGGAGAATTAAGTCTTTGGATAACACACAACTGACAGCTCTGAAATTTTCAAGAGTACTGTTACTCCAGTACTTCAGTGATACACTTTTGCATAGACTAGAACTAGTAAATCGGAAAAACATGCATAAAGTCTGATACCATGGTAATCAAGGACTCAAACTAAATGCTATCATAGGGCCATGAGTTATGCTTTAAACAAGCGATTTTAAGGGTCTTGGAAAGTTTTCTGACAACTTTCCAAGTTGTGCAGAGGAGCTGTGTCTAGTGCTGCTGAAGAGACAGCAGACAATGTTTGTACAGCAGGTAATTGATCTATATCTGGATCAATTCTTCATTCCCTTTTGAGCATAAAATTAGCCCTTAGCATTCTAGTCAAGATAAACAGGAAAACTTTCTTCTAGTATTTTTTTGTTTCTTTTTCTACTTTTTTTAAAAGGAATGTCAGCTTTGAAGAGTACCAGACTGATAGTAAAGATAAGAAGTATTTCTGGCATGTACACTTTTATCCTATTCTATGTTTTTGCTTCATATTTTAATATAATAAATAGGATTAGAATATGAGTAAGGTCTTCAGAAACAGCAAATTTTACAGCTCCATCTTAAAAACAGAAGGTTCTTCAGTACACGTACCTTCACACACTGCTCAGCCAAATCTCTGCTCGTTCTGTTGTTAAGTTCAACAACTACTAAACGATTACAAAGTGCCTTAATAGCTCCATCCACTCCCACAATCCTACGTGTGCATTCGGCTGATACATCCAGGTAATACGTTATGGCACGAGCTGTAACTTCTAATACATTGTCTGGAGCACTTTCATCAAGGAAAATTTTGCACAGTGCGGGTAAAAAAGTTCGAGGAGGGCATCTGCAGGGAAAAAAAACCACAACAGCAGATTGATAAATTGTGCAAATTTCCACATTGAGTAATTCTGTACACTTTCAGATTAACAGATTAATAGTTTTCATGCTGGCATGACTTGCTCCATTACTTTATTGTTGGATCAGATCATTTAGAACACTAAGATTCAGGCATCTGATACACACCCCAAAATTCAACTCAGTAACCTGAAAAGATGCTGTATTAGGAAGGAAGCCAGCAGAAAAATTTATTCTTGAAATTTTACAACCATATAGGGAAAATATTGTCCTCTTGGGAAATTATTTTAGGATTTGCCAAATAGAATGCTTTTTTTCTTAACAGAGCTTCAAGGTTCAGGATAATAAATATTTAAGAAATTTGCTATTTAACTCCACATCTTTCTTAAGAAGAGGTTACACAGTAACTTTCCATTTTAAAGACATTATCCACTGGAAAAAAAGTCTGAAATTTGTAGTCATTATTAGGTGACTACCATACAATGACACAAGAAGCATTTCAGTACAAAAAATTTAAAGCAGACAGTACCACCTCTTCAAGTGTTTTAGTGTTCAAAATTGCTTCATTTTATGCACCACCAGACAGACCAGTAAAACACTGCTATGAACAGTGTTCTTCAAACATGATATTGCAAGAAAAAAAATTTACCAATAAACACAAATCTTAAAAAAACAAAGCAAAACGAAACCACACATGTATAACCAAGTGGAAAGTAAGGAGAGCTCCACTGTCTCCATTGCAATACTAGCAAACTATAATACTAGTAAACTATGTTTCTTAGATTTCCAAAGACAGCAGCAGAAAAAAAGCCTCTAGGTTTCTGCAGGTAGTTAAATGCAGTACTTAGCAAATCTAACATTTACAATTTTTTTTTTCTATGATTTAACAGTTTATAAAAAGACACAGGACAAATGGAACTTGGCTGTATTTTTTGAAAATGGAAATTTTAAAATTTGGAAGACATCTGTTCCTGTCCTTAAAACACTTGAGCACAAGAGCCAATTACCCAGCAGATACAGCAAAAATACAGTTACTAAGAGCCTATCATCTATATCGAAATCTTTGCCAGCACACAAATGCCAGTGCACTCTATTAGCAACACTCTTCTTGTAAGAACACAGCTCATTGTCAAAAACTTAAGGGTTTAGGTTTTTAATAATGACTTTTTGCCAGAACCTCTAGCTTCATTAGTCATAGACTATACTTTTTCAATTAGGAGGCAAAAACCAACTTCCACTTGCTGTCAGAACATTTGTTTTCTAACTTCGAGAAACTATTCCAGTCCTCCAATAAGGAAACCAAGTTGCATCACAAGGTTTCAGGAAGAAAACGTAGATTTGTCATATACTTAATCTGTGGGAATTACTTGATTCTCAAAATAAAAAGCTACCCAAACTTCAACTAATTTTGTAGACTATGGTAATGCATGTTGAATTCCTCTAACAGCAGCAATAATAAGAATTTCACTTGTTCTGAAAAAATAAATTATTTATTCTTTCTGAAAATAGCAACTAATCTAATTTTAACAAGGGCTGTCACAGAACATTCTTTCAGGCTACTTCCACTTTGAGCTCTATGCCTGTTTCTTTTTAACAGTTTAGGTTTGGGTCTTCAGTGGTGTGGTGGGTTTTTTGTTTGGTATTTTTTGTTTGTTTGGGTTTTTTTTTTTTAGTTTTGTTGGATACTGCTAGTAACCAGGAAGTTGAGAGCTAGACTACACCATGTAGAAGAGGTAGCAGAAACATTTTATAAAGATTTATTAAGGACGATAATGAAGACTGAACAGAAAAAAAAGGAGCAGAAAAAGCAATACTGAAGCATTAATTTAAATGCTAAGTTCTTTTTCCTCTCCTTTTTCCTGCAGCAAATAAAGAAGCAACACACACGAAATCACAGGCTTGAAAGTAAACCAGAACAAAACACACCAGCCTTGTGGCATGAAGTTTTATGCACTATCCACTTCAGTACACACTAATTTACTGCAAACTAAACATTTGTGATGCATATTATCTTCAACATTTTTTTCTTTTTAAGAGTTAATTCATGGCATTTCAACACAGAACTCATTAAATATTTTTAAACAGTTGCCCATTACCTAACAATTAAAAAAAATCTAGCCTTCTAATAGTATGCTCTGGACCAACTATAAACTAATCTAGCAAATCATATCATCAACATGTAACAGAAAAATGCATAGTAAAAAAGGTGAAAACTGGGACAATTTATGAAGAAGCATCAGTCATACAATGATGCATATAAAGATAATAAAAAACTTGGTCATTATTACATCTAATACAAATTTAGAAGTAATAGAAGTGTAAACATTTTTCTCAGACACTGTTATCAGGAAGATGAAAAAAAGAAAAAAAAAAAAAAAAATCACACTGGAATATTTGTCTTAAGTCTCCAAAACAGCAAATGAGAGCTGCTTATTATTATTTTAGCACACAGTATGTACAGCTGTGTTATCTTCTTCCCCCTTGTGTGTCTCTCAACTCAAAAAGTTTAGTTCAAGTTCTACACAGTACAGTAATGCATCATACCAGGCAATAAAATGCATGCAGAAGTCTGAAGTATTTCTGAAGAAAGTAAAGCAGACAGACCTGGACTCTATCAGCTCTGAGTATTTGCCAGTGAGACTGTCAAAAAGTATTTTTATTGTTGTTTTATAAAGACTGCCTTAACAATCTACTATACGTTGCTATTAATTTTTCAAAGAGGTCACAGCTAGCAAGAGATCAAACCTGATCTTTCAAGCCCCAAAGGATGACAGCAACACTGACAATGACTTTCAAAATAAAGTCCAGTCATCAGTTACATTCTCAGACACAAAAGACACATTTGGCCAGTGCAGTCCACAATACAGCAATTCGCCTAGACAGGACCTCTATCTTGTCCACTGCTTGGTAATAATCATTTCAGGCCAATACATTGCTATGCTTTGTTCTAAGCAGCACAGCTCTTTAACATTTTGAACATGTAATTATATCAGCAGAAAAAAGTATGTTTATTATGCCAGTCAAGTATACAGGGTTCTTCACTACTCATATGTTAACAGCCCTTCTGGTCAGCTACAGGCTTTTTATAATTCTATGAAAATGCCATTATTGAGTCATATTTGTAAGAAACACATCCCCAAGGAGCTATGCTCAAACCTCTTCAGGTAGTCCTTCACTCTGTGGGTGTCAAGAGTTTGAGACAAGACCAAAAAACCCTATTAGCAGATGAAAATTGTTTCCTAGAAGTTGAACAGTATTCCAATTATGCAGATTGTTATGAATAAGATGGTAAATTTCTGTACAGAACTAAGTGAAACAATCCAGTAGCAGGAGCTTCTGGTGGGCAAATGTAACTGACTGGCCTTCATTAATATCACAGAAGCAAACAAGCAGGACTGCATACACACACATGCACAGTCTGCAAGATTAAAACACTTCCCACCTTAATTTACTGCAGTCTTGTGATCATTAGACACATTAGATTAAGACTGAGCCTTCACTCATTACTAGTTCTGAACTTCTCACTGCATTTTCTTCTCCTATCCAAAAAAGTTCCTAATAATGGTTAGCACCTCCTTCTCCTAATCTATTGCCTGGGACATAGAAGTCATTAGTATTTGTCATACTGTAGCACCTGAGGGTACTTGTCCCAGATCAGGATCTCCCTGCACTACAAGAGCAAACCAACAGATTCCATCCTAGAAAGCCTAAAGTATAATTGTACAATAGGACAGATAAAGACAAGGGAATGCAAACTAATCACCCCACATTACTACATCTTATCTCGATATCTCAGCAGTTCTCACAACTTCAATTTACTGTTTAGCCTGTCACATCATTACACTGGATTTCCTTATTCCACTTCCTCACAGCTTTTTAAAGCACATTACTACCAGTTTACTGTGTTAACTCATTACCAGCATTTTCTGCTATTTTAATAGAGACGTTCCAGGGAAGACAATTTTTTATTCCAGCTTCTCCAAAAACTATCAAAGGAATTAACTGCACTGCTGTCATTATGTTCACGTTTGCTGTCTAAATTGCCACTCTGAACATGCATGCAAAAGGACCAGGTAAGAATGACGCTCTACTCTGCTCTACTAGGAGCAGTAATATTCAGAACAGGAACAAGGTATATACACAAAGTGCTACAGCTAATGAAGGTCACAAGAGAACTTCGACCTTGGTACTGTAATAACTGAAGATACATTATTTGCAAAAATATTTGGTCTAGGCATTGGAAAATGTGGTAGAATCAAGAGCAGCAGCTGAATAAAGGGAGAACAAATTTACTACACAACTAGATAAACCACATGGACAGCTAAGTTTTATGCAGAGGGATTAAAACACTTATGAAACATCCTCTATACAAAGAAAAGAAACCCCAAACTTCAGTATTCTCTAGAAAAACATCTCTATTTATTTCATGGTGAAAACTACAAACTAGTGTTCCAGTAGACAAAGAACGGTTAGTTACACAGGAACCCTTAAAAGATGCACACAGATCATGTGCATGAGCATGCACATGCCATACAGATAAATTCAGATTCTTTTTGCCTGCTGAAGTTCAATCAGGACTTAGCAGTTCCTAAAGCTCCTGCTAGTGAGGGAACAGAAAGTATCAGTTCAGTCATTCACACACAGTCCAGATCAGTGGTTGAGCCTGTAATAGCAGAGAAGGGTGAACCGACACATCCCCAGCACTCCAGTCACAGTCTTCTCAAGCAAGTGGCTCGAATAGTAACAGCATTACATTGTACAGCTGTCATTTTGAAGAGTTTCAGTCATTATGCTGTAGATCACTTTCCTATCAATAACTGTGTTACAAATAGAAGTACACAAGGCAGCTTTATAGAGATCACCCTCTAATCCCCGAATCTGCCCTAAGCTATTACATGAGTCTCTCGCGGTTGAAGCTATGAGCATCTGCTCCACACATCTCAGGGACAAGAACATGCATCTGTGAGTAGTGCCAGAGGAAGGACTGGAAGGGGTAGATGGGAACACCAGCACACCATGGGAGATGGGATGCAACACTGTCACAGCCATAACAGCAGGTGTCCAAAGCACACCCCTTCCTTCTGTCACACAGCCCCACTTGGGATTCCTGCATGCTGGCACTTAACTCCTAAGAAAAAGGGGAAGTTTTGCCCTTACTCAGTGGATGGTCGTTGCACCTCAAAATTATACAAATGGGCTTTCACGGAGTTCTTGAGCTTTCACTTGATTCAATCCTGAGTAAAGGCACCTTGTTACTAAAGCGTAAGCAAAGGCAGCACAGAGAAAAGAAATCCACTGCTCACCTGGAAACCAATCTAGCAAGTAGGTCCTGTGAAGAGCACTTTTTGAGGACCAGTCTCTCTTTTTAACAGAACACCAGGTAAGCAAATACAATCAACACCAGCATGCACCAAACAGCAAGTCAGACAAGCCATGTCGTGTACCATTCCATGGTAAATCCCTACCAGCTTCCTTAGGTGGGCAAAAATAGATCAAAGGGACCTAAAACTGTCTCAAATATTTGCTGTAGAAGATTAGGTCCCATCAGTAATATAGACCCTAATGCTGTTCCAACTAAGACTGCTCAGAACTAAAATACTACTTTGGCAAAGCAAAGCATTTCAAGGAGTGTCTATATCATAGCAGCTGCACGCTGGACAGGCCTTTAGGAAACCATCTACATGGGAAAAACAAGGCTGCCAAACCTTCTCAGGACAGCAAGGAGGCTGAGGGCAGAACTACAGCACTGAACTGATGTGATGGGACAGAAACTGATATTTGACTTTTAGTACACTTCCATCTACTGACAGATGATGCTTTTGATTTCCAAGAGAAAATAACACAAATAATCCTTTCATCACTGCAGGCCTCAATTTCCACCAAGGGAAAAAAGCAGAGTGCGCAATTTCTAAACTTAAAACATCCCAATATCAAAACCATTTTCACAATGTTGCTTTTATGTTGATCACTTACTAACTAAAAGTAGTAATATATCTCAGAAAAAAATAAATTATGACAGGAAAAAAAGTTGCTTTATCCTCAGATTGAGGGGGCGGGCAAGAATCACTTTGTTCACAACGACCTATGCAATGGAACAAAAAGACAGTGGTGAGTTTCTTTTAATACAACAAAAAATATCTACTTTTTAATATTTTTGTTATTCTTTCAAATTAGAAAATAATGGCTAATAGGAAACTTCAAGGTTCAGATTTCTATTTAGGCACTTCTAATGAATATGAAAATTAAAGGAAAATCTTTTTAGATTTTTATTTCTAAGAAGCTATATTAACATCAAATAGGGCACTTCCTCAAGCACTTTAAAAGAGTACTTCAGAAGACTGATTTGTGAATTAATGAGGTTACTCTGTTACTCCTTAGTGAAAGACTAATTTCACTGAGTTAATGAGGTTACTCTGTGACCAATGCTACAAGTCTTGCTTATTACTTTAGGTCTCTCAGTTCTGGATGTTCACACAACTTCATTGTGGTACTCCCAGGATAAAAGCTTCTGCCACTTAGTATCTTGCAAGTCTTCCACCTACCATGTTTTAAAGGTCTTGCTGGAAGACAGGTTTGTAAATAACAGTTTTTAAAAAGTCTGAAATAAGTACTATTCTGTATCAATATTTATCTATTAAGATTAGGGTAGTAGAGCATTCTCTGTTCCCTGGACTGACATCAAGAACTAAACCACATTAAAAAGTGCTGATTCTGTATAATTTCTATTAAAAAGCATATTCATGCTTTCAGTGTTCAAATGAGTTTATTACATTGTAAAGACCACGATACATAAATTCTGTAATAGGCCTTCTTCCTCTGCTGAAAATCTACTTGATCTAAAAACATTTTCTAAGTATCACAATCGTATTGATAAAATGTCAAGAAGGGCTAGGGAAATTTATCAGTGCAATTATATTACTACAGGATTATAATCAGCATAACTCGCCACTCTTTAGGAACAGGAATATCCATAGAGATGCAATATTCTTAAACAGCTACAGCAGGAAGTTTCTGCCAGTGCTAAGCCCTTAAACTCGAATGAAGTGACTCAGCTGATTTTACAGCTTGCCAGTGTACAAAGATACTAAGCAAGTAAAAATAAGGAGTGTAAACTCATTTCTGTAATTACATTTGATATTTTTAATGCACTTAAAAGCGTTAGCTCAAACAGCAACAACAAAGGTAGTTTAAAGACTACTGTTGTGTTTAAATGAAACCCAAAAGAAGGAAAGAGAACCTCACTTCATCCTCAAAATGGTTAACATAACTACTACCAGCATTAGGGTGTGTTACTCAATTCCGGAATAACCACTGGATTCCGTTGATGCAGAGCCCCTGCCATGTGACAAAGCCTTCGGCTTCAGCCAGCTGCCTGCTCCAGGACATGTGACATGTGGCAGAAAACCAAGCTCAGCTGCCTGCCAGCACTTGTGCTGGATCTCTAATGCATACCATATGCTGAGACCAGCTAGAAATGGGAAAATAAGGAATTATACATGCCTAGACTATTTAATAATTATTTAATATAATAATTTTTAATAACAAAAAAATAATTTAAACCTCATTAGTAACCATTTCTGAGGAAAAACACACCAATTCAATATTTACAATGACTGGTCACAAAACTTTAAAGTTTCAAAGAACATACATCCTGCACAACGGATTTGCTCGTAAAGCAATAGTAATTCCAACTTATTTTTGGTTAGTTTGTTTTCCCTTTCTGAAGTTCTTTCTATGGGAGGAGATCTCAGACTTTTCCTCATTGTTTCTTTTGCTGAAATACCATTTTGTTTCCACATATGAACCAAAAACATCAGCAGAGTAATCACAATCATCCACAAGAACTGTCCACACATCTGCATTGCCTACATGTATTCTTCTGGACCCATTTCCAAAACATACTATACACTGTTTTCTTACAACACTGTTACAGAACAAATAAAGGCCAGAAAACATCCACCTACGTATATGTATGATTTTGTAAGTGTACGCCTAAGTGTGCACATGCTCCCACTTGCTTCTGCCAGATTTCCAGGCATTCAAAAAAGAGAACCAATCTAAACAAGAAAACTTCCATTTCCCCATTACCAATCTGTGCTGTCTATACTTCTTACATAGCCTCTTCGTAAGAGGCTGATACTGAAATTAAACTAGTACAGTCATTCAAGAAAAGAAGCCCACTACTTGAAATTAGTTTGATTAGTCTCATCCAATCTATTAGGAGATAGAATCTTTTAAAAGGTCATTAAGTCACTGCCTTAAAATTCTGCAACCCTCTTTTGCACAGGAGTTGCAAGAACCCCTTCAATTTTATCTCACACTCAAAACTCTGAACAAAACAGAGTACTTGATACTACCAGAAAAAATGAAAAAAATGACAGACAAGTAAATAGTGACAAAGACAGTGGAAGGAGTTACACAAAACTGTCTGGCCTACTCAGAGGCACAGGCTCATTTAAACAGAGTAAGTTTTAACACACACAAATGCCAAGTTACAGATCTTAGTCTTAGGTAATGCATCAAGCCATACCTAAAAAGCAAGCTATCCTATCTTGAAAAGCAACTCTGGAGATAAATAACTAAAACCACACTTCCTGTACAATGTTTTGGAAACATCTAACTAAATCTGGGATGCGTAACTGGTAAGAGTAAACTAAATGTACTACTATAAACAGCATAGATGAAGGCAACACTGGAAAACATTTCTGAAAAACTTTGAAACTGTAGAATTGGAGAGGGGAAGGAAGATCAAGAGCTGATGAGATCCTTATGTGCAAGTACATTCACATTAAGAACATTACTGGCTTTTAATCCAATAAGAAAAGGTGGACTGACTGCCCGCCACAGAATGAGGCAGTCTAGCCAACTCACATGGAAAAGGAAAAGCAAATTTCAACAACAAAGACAACCAGGGAGCAGATTAAATAGCAAAAAGGGTGTAAAATTAGGTAGAATGTCCTACTGGAAGCGTTAGCTATACATTATGCTTGTATCAAACAAGATGCTCAATTCAGTAATAGCCAGGTAAAATACAGGGGCCTATGACAAAAGAGAGGATGTCAATTTAGATGACCTAATCTTCCCTTCCGGTCTTTGTAACCATTAAGATTCCCAAAATGACTAGACAGGCTAATTAATCTTCATAAAACCTGTGACAATGAGTCCGTAATTCCCATTTTACAAAAAACAACCAGAAAGACATTAGTGTGTTAACATTCACCACTGGAGAAAAAAAAAAAAAAAAAAAATTACCCAACCGAAAAAAACAGCCTTAAAAAAATCAGAAATAGTCCTAAACATTATGCTGTAACAAGATAGCTCCTTGAAAAATACAGCACACACTCCTACTTCCATCTCAGAAAAACACTCTACAGGATGCTGAAGATCCCACTATATTGGGAGTCCACAAAGTGAATAATTCCAATGCTGGCATTTCACCGTAGCCACACCCTCTGACTTCATTAAAAGGCAAAAAAAGTCAGTAGGAATCACACAAAGTCTTGCCATTGTAAAGCTTACAAAATTTCATTTATCGAGATGTCTGCATTAGTCCAAACCAATCATTCACAAAGAACATATGCTTTGCATGGTTTAAAATCAACTGTAAGCAATACTTATGCTAAGTTACTCATGGCTGCACTCCAGCACAGAACTGTAATAATGGTCTTCGCTCCCCCCCTTAAAATAACAGAATGAGCAAATCTGTAGGACACACAACATGAAAACACCTTGATATGGATAAAGCTGCCCTCTCAACCTGTTAGTTTTACCACAACTGTTAGATCTGTTAAAAAGCACTTTACCACTGTCTGAATTACAAAGATGGTTTTTAAAGCCAGCGCAAACTTTTAAATGGGCCTGAAAACCACCACTTCAGATCCCTATGCCTACAAGAAAAATTGTTTTCCTCTCTGTATCTAATTTTGATTTACTGGAGTTATACAATCCTGATAAACACAGGAGCCTGTAGATTCAAGCAATCAGGTAGAGGTAAAACTAAACTGTTCCACATTATTCTACTACAGTCTCACTAGCTCACATCACCACAGTCTTTGGTTCACTGGAATTTCTTCTTACACTTGTTATTACATGTTAGCAAATACAAGGGAAAGGATATACCTTTTGTTTAGTGAATACATACTTAGGAAAGAACAAGGTTTAATGTAAATTAAAACAAACATACTTGATCTAAAAAATAAGCTGAAAGGATTTTTATTTTATACACTAAAACCCTAAATTTCAATCCTTTGTGTAATTTTTGCTTTTATTTGTCAAATAAGCTGATACCTCTTGCTAATTCTTCGCTGACCAACCTTTTTAATGCTAAATACGCAAAGGTGACTTGGGGCACAACCAAAGGGGAAAATATGATTTCTCTTTCTGAGCATTAATAAGGCCCATTTCAGCTGTTCAGTGTAGAAAAATATTTCACTCAGGTTTTACTTACTTGTTATACTACTACTTTGTTCTATAAGTTTGCTTTGTAATTAAGGAAATTAAATATCTTCCTTGATAAACACTTTTCCTCTGGCAGACAGGGAAAAAAAATAGCAACACAAAGCCCAGATCTAAGGAATTCTCATTTTATTTCACCAAAAATTAACTGAAACAATCAAAATAAAAAAAGATAAACTGAAACACCTATGTGGAAAAGGACTATATTAATAATGTGAGATTGTAACCAACAGCCTCTACATTGTCTTTGAAATTACCTGGAACAATTCAAGCACTAAAAATATTTCAATTATGTTTATATAAAAAGCATACTTAAAACTCCTAGTAAAGTTGACAATAGCACACAGTTTAACTACAATTTGAGACCAACTTATAATCACAATGAGTTTAGCTATTTCACTCCAACTACTTAAGAGAACCATTTCTATTCACTCTAAGTTTCTGTGGTTCAAGCTACTGGCTTTTGCTGCTGGTAAAATGTTAGCCATTCTTCATGCTAAGTGACTAACAGTGTCTGTGACTCATTATCACCAGAAGATGAATATGCCGCTGATTTTTGTAATGCTAACATATGAGTAACACTAAAAATAATTTAATCAGATGTAATATGTAAATCTGGGGAGAAGTAAAGAAACGTCAACTATTTGGCATCGCCACCTATTACTGGCTGCATACCCTGCAATCTGTTGAGATACTGCTAGAACTTTACTGGAACACTAAGAAATACACCGCCATACATTCGGGCCTACTTCCATTTTTTCTGATTTGATCTGAAACACTTATGTTATATCCATTAATCCTGTATAGAAATGAATTATTAACTTTAAAATATGCAAACATATTTTCAAAGAAATGGTAAAGTAACCCTATTACTTTACTGCAGTAATGAAGTACAAGATCTTAAATCCATCATTACAATACTTTGTTTCCCCCCCTCCAAGTTTGCGATCTTTCTTTGCTAAGTGTATTGCCCTTAAGAAATTAGTCTAGAAAGTGTTGTGCTTTTAGGGAAAATGCCTAGCATTCATCTCAATATTTTTAATGTGTCTGTGCTTCACAGCTTTGCCTGTCCTCACCATATGTAGCTTTTAATCACAGGAGTACTTCACTAAAATGATGAGCTTTCTCTTAGTTTACGTCATAAGAGCAAATAATTTCTTACGTAAAAGTATTTAAAGTCACCCTGATTCCTGAAAAATAACACATTTTATTCTCCAAGAAATTGACTGTTTTGATTCCACCTTACAGATGTTGAATTCCACAGATGAAAAGTTTTCTTAAAGTTTTCTTAGTCAACATAATTAATAGCAATAAACAATTTCAAGATCTTGAAATAACATCTGCACAGCGTACTAAAATTTGTGAATGCTCTTCTTAAAAAAAAAAAAAAAATGCTGTAAAGTCTAGAGGCTGGTTTTCTTACCAACAGAAAAATGTCCACATTATAAATCAAGCATACACTGAAACCATTTTCAAAATTAGTTCCTGAAAAATGTGTTTGGCAATCCTTCTGTCACATAGTATATCTCCTATTTAGACAAGCAGTAATTCCTTTAAAAACATAATTGAAAAGCATTATCAAGGATTATTGTAGTTACAGTCTTTCAGCACGTGACAGTTTTGGCTACTTGAACTGTCACCTGTAAAGATTTTTAAAATACTTTTCAAGACATTATCTATTCCTTACAGAGAGTTTCAAAATAAAGTCATCTTGAAATGCAGGCTGTGCTACCACAGCCACCCAAGAGAACCCACTGAGCAGCTCTCCACTGAAGAACGTATACCTTTCTCTGCTTCTCCCATTATTTCCAGTTACACAGTTCTACCCCCAGTACTCATCAGACACCTCTATGATCTGCTGTAATTCACTGTAGCAGCAGAAACTAGCCGCCATCTTCATGGGGTTTAAGGAGCAGCTTGGTCTTTTAGTGAATTAGGTAGAGGTATCCAGTAAGCCCCGATGGTGGTATGAAGCAAGAATACGGCTAGGAGGAATAAAAATGGTGAGTGATAAATGGGAAGAAGTAGCTCTCCCTTTTGAAGGTAATGAGCTATCATGTCAGATCACCAAATACCATGGAACCATATCTTCAGTATATTCATGGTGCCAATCAAAAGTAGAGGTTCTAACTTTACTGTAACATCACTTCAACAGACTGGGAACCTTGACAACTCTTTCCCAATTTACACTTTATTGTCTTCTGTTTGAGGGAAGCTTACAACAGCAAAAGAGATCAACAACTTAGAAGACCAGTAAAATTAAATTATACCAAGGCTCAAAAAAAAAGGAAAATGCCAAATGGTATTTTAAATGTTCCTTCTTACAGGCATAAAAAACTAATTTTAAAACCACAATACTGCAATAATAGAGCATTCATTATCTATACTTCAAGAAAAAAAAACACTTCAACTATGTAATTAATTTATATTGAGATGAAAGTCTGTTGCAAATAAAATGCATAAAAACCATAACTGGTTTACATTTTAAAAGTTGACATTTCATTTCCAATTCTCAAGCACCCAGAAGACATTCTAACAAATGCTTATGCCTAAACTTATGTTCTATACTGAACATACTGAAGCAAGAAGTTCACCTAGATTTGTCAGAAAAAAAACCAAACAACTTAACTGCCAAATTCTTTCCTACAGCAGCAAATTAAGTCAGTAAATCAGGTTTACTAAGGCTGAAAACACAGTGCTCCACCAGTACTAGGACTATGAGGGACCGACAGGAAAGTCAAATGCATCTCCCTACAGTAAGTCTCTTCCAAGCCAAAATTTTCCCTGTAAGCTCATCAAGGCCAAGATCAGGTAATTTCAAATTTTAAAGCAGTGTACAAAATACTGTACCCACTGTTACCTAACTACAACATAACCAACTTTTAGAGAGGTATGAATTTTACACTTTCTGTAATAAAAGCAGTTGTGAAAGATGAACAAGAGCTAACCTTGTAAACTGTTCTACAAGTCTAGAAAACTAAACACTGTAACAAACAGCTACCTTCTTAAATGCTTCTGAACCTACACGCTGCTGAAGCAAGATTTATCATAGACACTGGCTGTACTCATGAGATGCAAAAGAAAGGAAAATGAGGGTAATGAAAAAAAATTGAAAAGAGGAGAGATTGCATTAGCATCTAAATAAGAACTGGAGAAACA
The DNA here is from genome assembly GCF_003259725.1 of Athene cunicularia. Lineage (NCBI taxonomy): Eukaryota > Metazoa > Chordata > Aves > Strigiformes > Strigidae > Athene > Athene cunicularia. Next base: position 29,714,435 of record NW_020799101.1, on the reverse strand, counting down.
AAGAGATGTCCGATTTTAAAGTTGTGATTATTTAGACTTTTGCTGCCTCCTTTCCATACTACTGGTGGGCCCTCACAGGAAGTAGTGTTAGACATGCACAGAAACACTATTAAGTAACAGAAGTGGTTACATCAGCACTTTGTGCTGAGAAGTGTAAAAAGGAGTGAGAACCGAGACTGTGCTATATGAAGCATACAAATGCAGTTGAGAAAGAGGGTGGCATAAACAGCAACATCCTTCAAAGAAGGGGCAAAATATTTGTGTGAGCACTGGTTAATATTTGTGATTTTTGTTAGGATTCACAGAGCTCAGGAAAAGCTACTTTATCTCTTGAGAAAAGTGTTGCAAAAGCATGGATGCTTATATAAATCTAGGTGATCGTTACAGTTTTAATTCAAAAAAGTTCTTCTTCTACCATTAAAAACAAGACCAAAAAACCCAACACACTGCTACTCTGAATACATTTCTTTTAATTAAACAATGAGATAGCATGTCAGAATGAGCACTGTGGATCACTCACTGGACGCTACATTTTTAATCAGACAACAGTACTTCACACAACATTAACAGAAACTCTTCATTTCAGTGATCTATGCTCAAGTTCAGACTGTAAGAACATTTCTGAGGCTGAAAGTTTCTAGGAATGTTACATGTTATATACAGCTACCAAGAGAGGAAAATAACATTCCATTAACAAAAGCCGAAACTACTTACGTTTCAAAACAGCGATCCACGTTGTCTGACATCAGAAGTAGCATGCATAGCTGTTCCAGTGCTATTAGCTGCATATCCCTTTCATCTCCCTGCCCCATCTGCAGCCATTCCAGCAACGTGTCTGGGTCCACATCTGCCATGTTTCTTATTTTAAAAAAAAAAAAAAAAAAAGCACGATCTCCACTTAAATAAAAAGTACCAAAAATATCCTTTAATCGTTCAAGCCAGACTAACTTCAGCTCTTTAGCCAGCCCCAGGCTTTTGCAGTTTTCACCTGGAAATAAAGTAAATAAATAAATAAATAAATAAATAAATAAATAAATAAATAAATAAATACCATCACAATCTTGTCTTTAAACTTCTTTGATTTTCTCCTCTCTAAAATATATAGCACAGTTTTGGGCTGACATTAAGAAAATTTCCACATATTTGATCAGCATTTTTTTCTCCCCAAGCTTTATATATGAGTAAGCAGTAATGTATTTGTTCTGTTCTATTGCAAAAACATCTCTGGTTCCAGCTGACAACCAAGCAAAACTTAGAGCCTACGCTTATACATAGGATAATCAAAATTAAAACTTAAGTAGAAGGCCAGTGCTTAATTCCTTTGCATATTCTCAAAGCTAAAGACAATACTATTAGTCTTGTCTATCCCCTTTCCTTTAATATGACTTTATTATAAAGTGTCCAACTTTCTGAAAGATGTATTAACACTCACTAAAGTATTCAAATATAGAAAAACATCAAATGTCACATTTTAAATACAAATCCACAAAACAAAAAAAGACATACAACTAAAGATCTGGAGATTCTTTGCAAAAGTTTTATTAATCCTTCACCTTTTAAAAAAGCATTCAAACATAAAATAACCTTTAAGTCAAAGGATAAAAAAGACAATTTACTAATCACTTCCATTTTCAAGAATTAGGGGTTTGATGGGATTATTTTAGAAAAAAAATGTATCTAATTCATAGCTTTGAAAAAAAAAAGCAGTGAATAATCCAAATAATTCATGGACATATAAGGAAAACAACATTATTTGTTGACCCAATGCCATAGTCGTACATGCAAGCTGAAGACCAAAAAAGTCCCTTTAAAATGTTAAGAGATATTTTTGACCTGTGTGCTCGCTTTTTACTTTGTGTTTTACTACCAAATAGTCAAGTTCACCTCCCATGCCTAAGTACACAGCAAACAGCTATTTTCATAGAAAAACTAAAAGGTTACAAACCAATCACTCCAAATTAAACATATGAGAGGACAAAATGAATATTTTTTTTAAATATAGCTTAACAAAAAAAATTAGTTTACCAAACTCATAGGTAAGTATGAAATGCTGGATATGTCCCCAGAAACTGGAGGGGAGGGGAGGGGGTGGAGGTGTTGCCGAGGGGGGAGAAGCTCGATCTGGACAAAGTCTGCCTCCTTGTTTACTTGCTGCTAATGAATTAATAGTTAAAAAATAACTCCATCAAGGGCACATCTACAAAAGGGACTCAGAAATTGGTATTATATGGAGAAACATACACTGAATCAGCAGTGCTGTTTCACAATAGGTTTGAACTCAAAGATGAGACAAAAGTAAGACACATGATTCCTTTTTATAATTTAGGACCATAATGACATCACAGATCACTCAACTACTGCTTGCCAGTTAGATATTTTTGTTATTGCTGCAGTCTTGCTGAAAGAAGTAATTCAAATGTTACTACATTTATTTTCTGTGCTTTAAACAATGCCTATGATCGTCAGAGCTGTTTACAGACTCTATTTCCTGTTCCAAGACTAAATAAAGCTACTTTCAGCCAGTACAAGTGGGATCGTATTGTAAATACAGTACCTCTCCTTAACGCGACTAAATCATTAACTTCAACTGGGGAAGGGGAGGAACAAGAAAATTAAGAGACAGCGAAAGAGGGGTAAACTCAATACAGGCACCTGCTGCTCTTCCACCCCAGGCGGGCTCTAACCAGACGGAAACGAACTAGCGAGCAGAAAGCAGAGCCGGGCGAGAGGCCGGGGCTCCCGGGAGAGCCGCACCAGAACGGGGCCAGGCCGCAGCCCGACTCATCCCCCCGCCCGGGCCTACACGCGCACATCAGCGGGGCGCAGGCCAGCGC
>NW_020799101.1:29697313-29711551 GCF_003259725.1 Athene cunicularia | reverse complement strand
CCTGGAGAGGCTGCGGCCTCCCCGGCGTGTCTGCCGGCTCCCCCACGCTTGGAGGGCCTTTCCCTGGCTGCATGGGGATTTTTTTTTTTTAATGGTTACAGATCTTTTTATTTCATGCCATAGTCTGGTTATTTACAGCAATATAGTATTTATATTCACAGAGAGAGGACTTAGACCTTGCAGGGCCCACGCTTGAAAACACTCTGACCCACCTCCAGCACACCCATTAAAGGAGCGATGGTGAACTGCTTTAAACCTCGCAGTAATGGGTTTTTCAGAGCAGAAGTTTTAACTTGCCTTTAACCTGCAGCGAATTTGAGATGCTGCAACTGTACAATGTAGCTTGAGACAGATTTTGCAGCAGAGTAGTCCCCTGGCACACATGCTGCGAAATGCTATGCGGTTACCTTGCATGTGATTAAAAAATGAAGCAAATGGCTACAAATTTAAAGTGAAGGACTAAAACAAGGGATCTTCAAAATAATTTCCTTCTCTGTAGGATGGCATGCATTTTTCTAAGGAATTTAAGCCTATTAATATAAGTACAGTAAATAAGATTACTGTACATTTGAATGTCACTTCTACCTACCTCATAGACATTTCCTGTAATTAGGAGGCTAAAAGTACACACTGAACAAAAAGGCAATAGCAGTCACACTTGGTTAAAACTTGCAAAATGCAGAATTTTTTATTGTTCGATGTTGTGGTGATGTCTCTAGAAAGTGTTATCTTTATTGCTGTACTTTGTTTCAGAATACAAGAACAATATACTGTTCATTTGTCTCTGTTTCTGATTTCTAAGGCAGCTTAGCCTTTCTGTCTTACTGTATTACATCTCTCTTAACTACCCCTTGTTCCAGCCCTGCTGAGATTTACATGTAGGTCCTTTGCCTATGCTTGTCCTTCAGACGTCAGCAAGTCTTCTTATATGCTTAAAGTTCAGGACACGAGGCAGTAGTCACTGAGTCTGCAGTCTTTATATTTAGAAGCTTGATCTTCTTTCACTTTCACTGGTACAGAAGCAGCAACAGATTTAGGCCAAATTTAGGAGAACCGTATCTGCCAAGTGACCTCACTCCTGTTGCATGATGGTAGAACAGCTTCCTTTGCTTTTTACTGTGAAGTTTCAGTTGAAGCAACATTATTAATTTCTTCTGAAGACCAAAAACAAATGCTAATTTTCAATTGTAAAGACCAAAAGCTTTGAAATCAAACAAATGTTTCACTCTTTTTGCATAGGCTGCACTTTTTGGTTCAGGTGAGTATCTTTCGAGAGATACATGGCTATCCATGGAGATGAGGTTATCAAAATATAGATCAATTTAGGAACAAAATCAAAAGTTTAAATACTGTACATGCTAAGAAGATGAATCGTGGATTTTATATACTACTGAGCAGGAGTACAGCTCTTAAAACCACTGGAAATAGCTTTCAGTGCTGTACACATTTATTTCTAAATGGATAAACATAATACTTCCATGTCCTGATGCGTTAATTGACCATTTTGATATATGCTATAATTTCTTAATTTTTTTAATGTTAAAGGATGTGTATCAAGTAATGTACTATAGCTTTAGTCATGAATCAGGATTTTTTTCATTGTGATACATTTGTAATATTTAAGAGTTTTCTAGTGATTTTTGTTCTTCATTACAAGATTTCTTCTCCCCAGAATGAATCTGAAAAAGAAGAAATGATCTGCTGACTAGGTAATCTCTGCTTTATTGTTTATATACTTCTTAGAATACATATGTTCATGGTCTGACTAATACTTTTTCCACTTCATGTTCTTACTGGGCATTCAAATTGGTTTTGGCTGTTGTCAGTACTCCATTGAAATATATCGCAGCAAGCGATACCCCTGGAGCTGTGGTTTCAGACTCCCTCTGTGTACAGCACTGATACAGACTAGGACTGCCTCTTCAAAAGTAACTTTTGTCTAATATTTAATAAGCAAATCACTAGCAGAGCAAGTAAGAGTACAGTTAGTGGCTAAGAAAGACATAAGAATTGCATCCATCTTTTTTACGGAATTACTTGCTTTCCTTTGAATTTTTTCATGAATAAAGTTTTGTTCAGACCCCCAAATTTCCAGCCTGTGGCTATCATTTGGCGAGTGTTTGGCCTAAGCATCCTGAGGAAGGAGTTTACATGGATTAGTGCAGCCAGACGGGGAAGGCAAATAATGCCATATACCGAAGTGACAAGTAATGGAGCTTGACTGTCATAGTTGTTTTGAAGAAAATCACACCGAGCATTGTGTGAAACTGGCAAAAAAACCCTCAAGTTCTCCACGCTTGTATGATGTATTATTCATTCAGTTAGAAAATTACCTAAACTCTAACACCAGCTGACACACACTTCATGTATGACCTTGGCCTAATCCCTTAATCACTGCATGTCTCTGTTTCCTCCTTTATTAAAAAAACAAGATAGTAATGCTGAAGTCAGAAATGTCTTGGCATTTATGGAACTGTGAGTTGCTGAGGCATGTTACTATATTAAGTCTTAAATAATGCTACAAAACAGAATTCCTCTTTATGACTACCCTTCAGCAGACCACACATGTAAGTAGGTGACTAAGGATGATTTTGGAAACTGGGTCACATAGGGTCAACTCAGACTGACCTTTGTAGAGTGTGATATTAACCAATGACCAGCATTGTTGCTGTATTTATCTGAAAATCCAAACTTGCCTTTAAAAGACAAACATCAGTACAATTACTGGCATAATATTATGTCAGAGATGCATGAACCACAGAGAAATATGCCATGGAGGGTAGGAAGGGTCAGGGATTGGAGGGCTGCAGATGCAGAGAGCTTCTGAGACATTATGGAGGACACCCCACTTGAGAGAGCTACTTGATAAGAAGACATTAGAGGTGTTCTTGAAAAGATTTGATTCTGTTTGGAAAGAAGTCATGTTTGGCTAGAATTTTGCAAAATCCTCTTGGAACAGAAAAAAAAAACCTCAATGTTTTTTCACTTATAGCTCAAAGAAAAATAACATTTATTACTGCTTTTATATTCTATTTAGGCTTGTGTTTTCCATACATTTTTTAGCTGATAGCAGAATGAGAAATCTGTCATGGGTACTGTTGATGTCACAGCATGATAGTAAGCATTGTAAGCTTCAGATAGGAATGATTAGGCTTTTGTTACAGCAAATACAAGACTGGCCAGAAATCAAACTGAAATACACCTACAATTCAAACAAAACAAGAAGTCTCAGATTCCTCTTTATATTTTTAATTGACACAGAAGCTAGAACCTAGTATAACTGATGGGTTTTTTGGCTGTACTGCCCACCTCTGTACACACGCCAAGTTGATGTTTCCAAAAATATCCCTACTCTAGAATAAATAGATCAGAGGGTGACATAAACAGACCCTGAACACCTCCACAAATTTAATTGAGTAGTTTATGCAAAAGGCCAGTGCTGTGCCCAGCCAAATAAAATGGTTAGGATGTTTATGGATTATTTATCCTTTTGCTTTAACACTATTTTCTCTCCCACCCACATAATAATATTGTGGAAAACACTCAAAGTTCCTACTCCTCCAGAAACAAAATATGAATAATTCCATACATGTTTCATTTTCTTGATGGATGTTATACTTTTGAAGAAATAGTTAATAAATGTTGACTACACCATTTCCAAGCAGAGAGGTCAGGTATTACAGAAACTTCCTTGCTGTATCAGGCAAGGTTTAGTTTTACAGAATTTGCTATTTAAAACTTATTTACTTCTTAAGTATATTATTTAAAATATTTTCCTCTAGAAAATTTATTTCTTCATAAATAAAATCCCATTGGTAAAAACTTTTTTTATTTAAATCCTCCTATGTTAATCATGGTCTCTTCTTATCCACTTTACTCCTGCACAAGCCTGGGGAACACAAACACAGTGTCAGCGTCTTGACTTTCCAAAAGCATGTGCCAGTTTTGCAGCCCTGGCAATCACCGCAGGATTCTGTGCCCACTGCGCAGCACGACGTGTTTGCGATGTGCAGTCTTACGCAAGGTGCTGGACCAGGCACTGTGTGAGAGGTCGCCTCTTTGGCAGTCCAAGTGTCGCAATTACACATGTTGATGTGGTGAGCACATGACTAACGTTGACGTGATAAATGTGTGAGTGACATGCTGGTGGCTGGTGTTTATGGAGGCACAGGGCTGAGTCATTGCTCTTCTGGTTAGACTCCTCAGGAGAGTGTCAACTTCCTGGCAGGTTCTTATCCTCAGAGGTGAGTGGATGAACACAAAAATGCACAGAAGAGTATGGTTTTTGGAAAACTGCAAATACTCCGCAATACCTTTTCTTCTTTCTGAATTGTTCAAAATCATATACATTGTAGTGCTCTTTCCCTAAGCAAACTCACCTATGTGTTTTGTTTTGGTTTGATTTTTTAAAGTTTAGGCTTACTTTTCTGGTGTTCCAGGCTGGGGAGCGAGAAGAGGGTAAACTTTATGTCACTTAACTTTGTTTACCTCAGTTTACCTTCAGCTATATCACTTATTTGGAAACAACATAGAAAGTAACCCATCACAGCCTGCTCTCACTTGTGTCCCTTACACCTCTGACTGCCAAAGGGAAAGCGAGGCAGAAATTAGGCAACAGTTATCTATTTCAGGCTGTTAGCTGTACCCCCTCCACTGGTAACATAGGCAACAGAAATAAATCTCAATTCAAGACAAGTGCAAGGAAAGATCACTGACAGATCACAATATTTCTTACCATTTTAATGGCACAGACAAGGTTATAACTTTCTGAATCAGAAGAATTAATCAAAATTTGGGATTTGTTCCCCCTAGGGTGAATTACACATGTAATTCTACAATCTGATGTGGCTCCCAAAATTTCAGTGTATTATAATAAATTAATTTCAATGATCTGTGCTGATGAAAAGACTTACAATAAGAAGAAAGTGTCTTAATCACCAAATGATTCTTCTATATTCTGGGATTAAAAAAACCCCAGCTACTTAGAGTTTTATTGGAAAGAGTGTAATTTTTACAGACATAAATTCTTACTAATGACTTTTACTATTCTTGTATGAAATTATGCCCTATTCACCACTATTGAATGTCTTGACATTCAAAAAGAAGAAATAATCTTAAACTCTTAAAACCTGAATTTCTGGATTAGTTGCTGACTGGAAAGAGCTACATCCTTCATTCAAATGGAGAAAAATCAACAGAATATTACGGTGGAGCATGGCAAAGTTCAATGCTAGCACTGTCCTTGGGCACAGAGACAGATAACAAAAAATTGTATCATTTACTCATGAGACAGGAATGTCTCAGGGAAAATGGGAAAGCACTGTACTTCACTAATGGTTTGTTCACTCAGAAGGATAGTCTGTGCACTCTGCAAACTCAATTTAGCCTTGGATTATTTGGTTTGTAGGAAAGGTGCTGAATGACTTTATTTAGAATTGTAGTACTGAAATGAAACCAGGTGTCTGCAGAGCCTCATGTCTATGTTCCTGCAAGGAAAGAATACACATTCCTTAAGGAATATATTACATCTAGTAAACTGTGTACCTGATTTTCTCTTAATTAGTTTTTATTAATAAATGAAGATCACACTGTGCATGTATTGGGATTTGTCCTTCACTGTAACCTTTGGACTTATTCACAGGCTACAAACTGTATTAAATAGAACTGGCTGAAAATGGGAAAATGATTTTGCAAAGAGAGAGAGACAAAGGACTTCATTTCGACAGGGTTCATCTTCATTCTTTGCCCTTTGCTAGTAAATGCAGGAAATGGTACTGGGAGAATTCCTCCTATTTTCTTAACTTTGGTATTCCTTTTGCTCCTCTACTTTTTTTGAACTTACTTAACAGAAGTATTTTTTTAAAAGAGCAAAGATAACCCCAATGCTCAGAGCCCTGAAATTCATTCTGTTATGTTGAATGTAAGGAAAAGGATGAGAAACACAACCCTTTCCAGGATATTAAAAACAAATTAATACATTCCCATTTAGAAAATACCTTAGAAGAAGTGGGTTTTGAGTTAGAAACTTTTATGTCTCAAATGTACTTATACTAGGCTGTATTGGATTAAACAGCACCTCTGGCAGAAGAAAAAAAAGTGGATATACAGTGATGAAGGCTCAAAACATCACCCTTGCTCCCTACACTTCAAACTGTGACCCAGACCAATGAAAGAAAATCTTTTTGATCTGATAGTAGAAAGCTTTGTGGCAGAGCTGCATGTTTGCAAGAGAATAAGTGGCCATGGCAGAAAATTGGCATAAATATGAATTTATTTACCTAAGAGCTTTCAGTTAAGTATCTGATACAAACATAAGGAAAAAGATAAGTATACTTCTTAAGGCATGGTTATTGACCCATTTCTGAAAAGTTTCATCACCTGTATTTTAACTCCAAAGGAGTTCAGAGATCTACATGGTGAGTGAGTGAGTAGCACAGGATAAATGATTCATGCCCGTTTTTCTTGTTGGACCCTACAGTTTACCTTTCAGACACCCATTGACTTATGCCAGTAAAACGTGGTTTCCATGAACAGGTCACAAATTACTCCAACTACTACACAGGATTTTGTATTTCAGTTCTTATGTACTTGGTACTAAAACCTTAAAAAAATTAGGCTATCTGTAAAGTAGTTACAATCTAATTCCAGCTCAGGTTTCTGCAGCTAAGCTTTTTAATATTGCCGTACTGTTTGTGTTGACTCTTAGTTATATATGGCAAGACAGCAGCATTATTTTGTTATGCAAGCATATTGTACATGCTTTTACTATTGGTTCTGTGTTACAGGGTTGTATTCTTATACTGTAAAACATTAGCTCGTTAGGGCTTTGCTATCTGTATAAATTTATGTGTAAACACTGATCTCAGTGGACACAGGTAACATTAAAATGACTAAGTACTGTGTGTCTGAGCCTGCATCAAAGCAAGAATGTACTCTGCTCAGTTTTTTCATACAGTGCCAGCCTTAAAATCAGCAGGCCAAATTATCTTTGAAAAGAAATGCCATTCTACTGAAGTCAATAAGGCCTCACCAGTTTGGGCCAGCAGGAAATTTGGCTCAAATACTAGCACCTATTGTAAGAGTTTATCTAAACTGAGGCTCCAGAAATATCAACTTTTGTACAAGATTCTTTGCTGGCTTGACATTTTAAGGTGAAACCCAAACACTGAAGGACTTGAACTAGACATTTTGTTTCTAGTCTATCTCCAACAAAAGATTAATCCACTAGAGCATTCATACAAGAACTCGAATCAAGAATATAGTTCCCTTCTGTAGAATTAAGTTCAACAGATCCAGTGGCAGATCTCATTTGTTCATTTAAGGAGCAGCAAGTTGCAGATTTTAAAGAGTATGAAGAGGTAATAGTGAGAAGAAGCATTGAGATTGCCTCTTGCAAGCTAGTTTTTGGGGAGTGAGAGCTATTCTGATAGAGAAATGTTACCTGCTTACAATGTGTTCTCATAGTAAGTGGTGTGATGATAACAGCAATTACTGGTAGAAATATTTATCTATGTCATTTTTGCAGTAATATTTCATGCACAATTATGTTTGTATGCAATTGCAGCTCGTTGACTACAACAATTAGTCTATGTCCCAGTCCCTGCTCTGACCCTGATGAGAAAAGCAATAGCCTGGGGCTGCTGAATCTTATGCTCGTGATTCCCAAGTATTTCATAGTGGAGGATCATTGTCATTGAGAGGAATTTTTAATATTGAAATATTGAAAGGCCCAAACTGAGATTCAGGACTCACTGTACATATGTGGTAAAAGACATCTCCACCCCAGATTTTACAGTAAACAGAACATTTGAACAAATGCTGCAAAGCAAATTAGAGAGGAACGTAGTTCATACTGATAAGCAGCTTAGTGGTTTAACTCTGAAGTCCCATAACCCACTTCTACATGATAGTGGTCTCCCAACTATATTGAGCTCTTTTCCTTGTGCAAAGAAAGTCAAGAGGAAACCAGAAGCTGCTCTGCATCCACACTCCATATGGATCATGGCTGCAAGCTAGCCTGCATCTCCTGGCCCAGGGGTGACCCACCGAGTCAAGGAAGATGCACCCAGAGGAAAGGTCTGTCCCAGCGCTGGAAAGAAAGGGAGCACAGCTAGAAGGGATCTGGCCTTCCACCAACTCAGAGCTTCTTTCCCTACCGGGAAACTTAGATAACAAATCAGTGCCAGAATCCATCCTGTCTCACAGGCAGGGCTGGTACCTCTGCCTCGTAAGATTGCTCAATGTTTAGCGTTACTAGTAATTCAATAGGAAAGTAATAAACAATGTTTTGAGAAAAACAACTGATTACTGGCCAGAGAACTCATCTGCAAATATACTTGCAAGCTATCTCAAACAGGTAATCTCAGAAAGCAGGTTTAAGACAGACATTTAGAGGTAAATTGTGCCCTCCATCACAATGTTGTACCCCAGTGATGTATGAAATTCAGGATTAAATCAGTAGGTGTTTGTGCACGTAACTGTGGGTGGAAATTAGCTCAAAAACACATTTGAAAGTCAAAGACTTCCTCCCATGATGTTAGGCAAGAAAGATGAGACTTGTGTGTTCAAGAGTCGGGAACCTCATGTATACTTCAGCAAGAACTATGCTGTAGCAACAGGATATCCTGTTTTGAATAATAAAGATAATGAAAGACTTCAAGATTGTGGCCCCATCTGCTTTTCTTTTTCACCTTGACTAACAATTATGGTAGGAAACAGAATTCTGGGACTGATACACTGATATCTCCTAAAATGGTTAGAAGATGAAAGCATCAAAACATTCTTAGCCGTAAAATGATACACAGCTTTGTCTGTTCTATAAGCTAAGTGTATGACTTATTACTGTCATCCTATTGTAGGATGATTTGCTCTGACACAGCAGTTATAGACACCCTGCATGTCTGATTTAGTTTTGCAGCAGAATCTGGAATATAGAGAGATGTGTAGTTACCAACTCTGGTCTGTAAATCATAGCTGACTATTTATAGGGGCATTCCACCAAAAGAGAAATTGAAAACACCATCACCATTACCACACATCTGCATTCATTGTTTTGAATGAAAAGGTTGCTCATTAGAATTGTACCGTGAAAAAAAAAAAAAAAAAAAAAAATTGGCACCCCAGGTTAGAACATCATTAATATGAATGAATTCTATATAAGGTGGTGCTGAATCTGTGTTCACAAACTCCAGGTTTGTTTCATTCCCCATCCCATTTCTGTAGCAAATTTAAGCTGCTTTTTGCAACTGGCAGAAGCCGACACAGTGCTGGTACGTGCTGACACTTCCTGGCTTAGCGCGGTGACACTGATGCTTTATGTTGCTAGAGTAGGCACGAATCATAGATGAGGACTAAGAGAAAAACCTAATAATTAATATTAAGAGTAGTCCTGTCAGTACGAGTTGTGATTTATAAAAACATAGAATAACAGACTATAATGTAAAACTAATACAACTTGGACTACTGATCTTGAAATATGTAGTTGCATTAGAGAAGGGCATTGAGGATTTTCTTGTCTGATAGCCTTAGACATAGTTATAGATAAGACTGGCAAGTGAAATTAAATATTTGAATAAATTTTATTAGTAGAAATTGTGTAAATAAAAATTACACTTTCAGTATCACTTCACAATAGTGCTGCTGGGTTTCCTTTCAGGCAGCCTCTATGCTAGAGCTATTTGGCACACTCACTCTTAAGGCCAGTCCTGAATTATAAAGTATCTTTTTTCCTCAGATCTTTTCATGTCAGATATGGACCGTTTCTGGGACTGTAGCAATACCTAGCCCACTGCCCCCTTAAAGGAACTTCCCGGCCTCTGCACATACCCAATACCACTGACTCCAGCTTTCTTTTTGAAAGAGAGTTTTCACAGGAGTTCAAAAGATTTTAAAGGAAATAGATCTTGGTCTCTCCAATGTCTTAAATAGTTCTTCAAAATTATAACTTACATGTAAAAAATAGTTCCTTGGGTTTTCCATTATTCAAACAAACCTCTCCTACATCATCCTTCAAATGACAGACACATCCTACCTGTAAACTTTTATTAAGACAGAGCAGAACTGATAGGAAGAAGCCAGGAGTGCCACAGTACCCCCTCCATCTCACAGACACACCTAAGGACAAGGTTTCCTCTGCCACCAGACCCACAAGCTTCTGTTGTCTCCTCTCCCAGCAGGATAATTGCCCTGTTGGTCCATACAGTATCTTCAGGCCTGGGGGCAGCAGTGCAGGCTGTATGCTGGCTGATAGGCCATTGCAAACACTTCTCCACAAAAACTAAACTACTTAAATACCAATGATATAACATTTCTGAAAATTAGCCCCTCTATTACTTCACTTCTCAAGTATGATGTCACGTCTAAATCCAATTTGCAGTAAGTTCAAAATTCTCCTTTGCAGTCTGTCCAATCTTTTTTCCTCCCCTTCTCCCATTTTCACTCCAGACTAAGGTTTACATGCAAAGTAACCTGAAATTCCAGGAAATTCCAGCATTTTAAATCAAGGTTTGGCTACCAAAAAATCTGTATTTTATTTAAATCAGGCTTAAGTGTTGCTCAGGCTGTCACTTTTATCTTTCAGAGCTATTGAATCAGAATGCTCTTTGTAGAATAACCTTATGTTCAGTCTTATGGCAAAGTTCAGATCAGACCAGATGTCTGAAGAGAAAAAAAAAAAAAAAAAAAAAAAAAAAAAGGATAACACATTTTTGTCTGTTTCAAGAGTTAAACCAGTTCCACAAAATTCAGCTTGAAAACTGAAGAGTATCAGTCACTGATCAGATATGACAAATACTTGAGAAAATGTAAAAAGATGAAGTTAATCTCATTACCATCCTTTCATGAAAGTAACCCATCTGTCTTCTTGATTCTAATCTATTTTGAACAAGAAGTGGAGTGGTGTGATTTCAGACCAGAAACAACCCAGGAAAAAAAATCTTCCCTACATGTAGCTTATGTAAACACTTTACCATATAGTGATTAACAGTCAAATTTTTCAAATTGACAAGTAATGTTGTCAAGTTGTTATTAAATTTTAGGAGATTTCCAGTGATGATTTTGTTTTCAGAATACTGTCTTCCTTCTTACAATGCTATTTATTGATAATTTATTCACTAGGTCTAGCAACCTAGTTAGTAGAACAGAAGTCAACAGTGACTGTTCAGCTAATAAATGGGATAAGCTTGGATTTATAAATGGGAAAAAATTTAAAAGCTCAATCACTTTGTAATCATCATTCTGCTGTGGGACACCTCTGTTATTTCATCGGCATTGGTGTAGCTGTGAATTAATTCAGAGGCTTTGACTTCTAGTGAGCGTTTGCTACCCAGCAAGTACTGGAACTTCTAGATAACCTGTGCAACAAGGATCTTATTTACATGACGAGAGTCCAAGTGGCCTCAATATATTTCTGTCAAGGTTGCTAAAGCTGGCACTTTGCGAATAATCAGACCCTCTCGGGTTGGGTGAACACAGGTATAAGGGCGCAGCAATATTCAGTCTTCACGGAATATTTTCTCTGGCATATCCATGATTTGTTCCCATTTCCCTTCCTTCGCCAAAAGGGGGACAAGCACATCTATTTGTGCTTTTGAAAATCAGTTCCCCTCTTAGGCCCTACTTCGTGCAGTCTGTGTTATCAGCAGCTTCCATTTTTTCAGAACCGGGGAGTAAGAACAAGCTATAATTAAAGGCTGAAGGTATTTACCCTCTCTTCCCTGCCCTGAAGGAAGTGAGCTGTTGCCAGCAATTACAGGCAGTTGGCGGTTCCCTGGGATCACAGTAACCACTGCACTCTGGTCCCATCTACCTGCCCCAGAAAAACTCACCCGACACTGAACAGTGACAAACACTTCCCAGCGCTCTCTGCCTTATTTCTGGCCTCTGACTGCCCTCCAAGGAATGGTCTTAATTTTCAAAGACTAACCCCTGGTTTAGGTCAAAATACTAATCTGAGAACAGTGGTGAACGTTTTGCAATTCAACTAACTCCTTTTAAGCAATTTCAAAATCTTTTAGTGAAAACATACAAAGTGTGGATACGTGGGTGTTCTAACTAATACTGACAAGGCAATGGAAACAACAGAGTGTCTGCTGTTGCAGTTCATGAGTTAAAACATTTCAAACTTGTTTTCTTCCTTTGCATACTATTTAAGCTTTTGCTCTGTGTAAAACTGCTTTCTGATGAAGTTTCTGTTGTTGTGGTGACTGTTTTCATGGTTTACTTAGAGACTGTATAGAATGTGATCAAGGTGTGGCTGCTTTGCATATTTTAACAGGTATAGATTCCCAGTATTGCAGCAAGTTACTTTGCATTACTTCTTACAGTAATGTCATTAACTAGTCTTATCCTGTGCTGCTAGTACTGAGTGGTTTGCTTTGATTTACATGGATCGATGGCAGTCTTTTTCTTTTTTTTCCTGATGACAAATAACGTGCAGTACAAAATAGAACAAGCAAAGCTAATATATCATGAAATTGTGTGAACTTAATAAATTAGTTTCATTTGTAAAATATTTTACAGGATTCCAGTAAAGTATTAAGCTATGATATCTCACACAGGCCATTTTGAAGTAATGAGTCAACTAGGTAACTGATCTAATTATTATTTTCTCTTACTACCCATGCGCATGCCTCTTGTTCTGTTTCCCCCTTCCTTCTGCTGTGTCCTGTCCTAATCCTTCAGCACTTCTTTGATTTGAAAAACAATCCCTCAAGAACGTAGTTGCTTCCTCTGCAGCCTTTGTATTTGCGCTTTTCCTGCTGCTTTTCCCTCTGGCCTGCCCCATCTTCACAGCAACCTCTATTGGTTCACTGTCTGGAGCATATTGCCCTCTGGCACTTGCACCCAGCAGAAGTCACACAGCAAGTCACGGCTGGGTGTTGGCTATCTGAACGTAAGGAAGACAACGAAGAAAAGATCTCTTAACAGTGAGCTGCATGTAGTTCTGGGATATTAGCATGAACAGGAACTGGATTTTAAAGACTGGCTTGTCTGCCTCAGTTCTTGCACTTACTAGAAATACACAGATACAAAAAAGTATGATTCAGTTGCTTTGCAGTCACCCTGTGTAGTCTAGGTACAGCTTCACAAACCTTGGAAATCAGGAGAAAATCTCTGACGGTTAATATATTCATTACCTCCTGAAGGAGAAAAGTATGGCACTGCAATCCATTCCCTTAATTAAAGTCCAGGACAAGCCAGTGAAGAATATAGTTTCAAATCTTAGTTGATCAGTCAAGATGTGCTGCAGCCTGGAACAGCCAGTTTCCACAGGCAGTAGCAGTTACTTCATGAGCGGCTACGTCTTCTCTCATTAATGTATCAAAGCCACTGGAAGTTTTTGGCAAACTTCACAGAATGGAAAATATTCTTTCATAACTACACAAATGTGGTCTGTCCTATGCAGAGGTGTTGCTGCCAGGGTGGTCACTTCAGGCTTGACAAACCAGGTAGATCCCTGCTCCCTCTTCCGTTTTCCTTCTTGCAGAAACTTTGCAGTAGTTGTCTTCCAAATCTGCTTCTGTAGTCTCTCTGCTCTATGGCCAGTACATCCAACAGACTTTCCTCTTCTGTCTTGACCAGAAAAGCTCCAGGAGTCTTTATGAATGACTGCTGTTTCTCCTAACCCACGGCAGTTCATGGTTCTGAAAGCTGCTGCAAGTGCACAGAGCTGAGCAGGACACTGTGTGGATAAATACGCATGTGATGACAGGCTTCAGCATCCGCTGCGCTCTGATGGATGTCAAGGAGAGACATGTTTTCATTATGGCACAATCAATGTGAAGAACAGCTCACTTCAATGCATCAGTGGGATTTATCCACAAAGTCTAGTTGCATTTGACTCCCAACAGTCTCAGCAGGCAGCTGGGCCACTGACAGTTACTGAACAACATGCACACACACAACTCGGTGTTCCTGAGCCGCATGGTCTGGTGGGTTCCCAGAACAGGCACACACTTAAAGAAACCTACAGGAAAGGTAGGAAATTGCCTACTTAGAAGAGAAGGTATTCACTCATAGCTCCTTCAGGTTCAGCTGCTCTCAGACAGAGAAAAAATTTTTAGAGGGTGCCCAGAACTACAGATGGGTTGTGGGTCCAACTCAAGACCATTCGTTCTTGAGTACCTCTCCAACCAGCTTGAGAATTTTCATATTACAAAAGTAAATTATTCCATATTTGTTGACTTCAAAAAGGAACTAGGAGGAATATGGACTAAGAAAACCACACCTACCCTCCTG